>NW_026869092.1:157151-392230 GCF_020745735.1 Hemiscyllium ocellatum | reverse complement strand
CTCCCCCTCCTCTCCCTCTCCCCCTCTCTCGCCCTCCCCTCCCCTCCCTCCCTTACCTCTCTCGCCCTCTCTCTCCCTCTCACCCTCCGCGCCTTTCCTCCCCTCCCTTGCCATCCCTTCTCGCCTTCCCCTCCCTCCTTCTCCCCTCTCGCCCTCCCTTCCCTCCCCACCCTGTCCCTCTCACCCCCTCCTCCCTCTCTTCCTCCCTTCCCTACCTCCCTTCTCTCGCCCTCCACTCTCTCGCCGTCCCATCCCTCCTTCTCCTCTCTCACCCTCTCCCTCCCCTCGCCCTCCCCTCAATCCCCTCCCTCACACTCCCCTCTCTCACCCTTCCCTCCATCGCTCCCTCTCTCTCACCCTCCCTTCCCTTTCTCTCTCCGTCTCGCCCTCCCCGCCTTACCTCCCCTCCCTTGCCATCCCTTCTCGCCTTCCCCTCTCTCGCCCTTACCCCTTGCCCTCCACTATCTCGCCCTCACACTCTCTTGCCCTCCCCCTCCCTCTCTCCCTCTCCTCTCTCGCCCTACCCTCTCTCACCCTATCTCTCACTTCCCCCCTCTTCTCCCTGCTCCTTCACTCTCTCCACTTTCTCTTACTCTCAACCGCCCTCAATCGGTGTCTCTCTCTCTGCCCACGTCCCTCTGTATCTCTCGGACTGAATCTCTGTCCCTCCCTCCCTCTCTCTCAGACACACCCTTTCTCCCTGCTCCTCCCCTCTCCCTCTGACCCCGAGACTGGAAGTGGGGTGTGATTGGTTGTGGGGCTGCGTGTGGTGGGGTGGGTGGGGTTGAGATGGGGTTGAGATGGAACTGCTGGAGGAGGCAGAGACGGGCAGGACAGAGAGTGTGAGGGTGAGGGGAAAGTGAAGAGTGGAGGCAGGTGGAGAAACCGGGGTTGGGGCGGTTGGTGTGAGAGGGAGAACGAGGGAGAGTGAAAGGGGGAGGTTGTGAGAAAGAGTGAGTGTGCAGGGAGAGAGAGGGAGAAATGTGGAGTAAGAGTGGGGGAGATGAAATGGGGAGGCCAGGTTGGGGAGGGGGACAGAGGGAGTTAAACCCAGCTCCTGAGCTCAGGGCGCGGTGCCCTCCCCTTCCCTGAGGACCAGGACTTGGGGCTGAGTCTGTCTCTCTCCAGCTCAGCTTCTCCAACACAAAGACACACAACAACATCGGTCCCTCTGCTGCTCGGCACGCTGTAATCAGCATTTTTATTGGTTACAAATGGAAGTGATGGATACAGTCAGTGGGATGGTGCCTTTTCTCACTGGCCCCTGAGTTGTGAGAAACATTGAAATGTTTCCCTGTAACCCCCCTGTGGGATAAGGATGGACAAACCAGCGCTACCCTCAGTCTGTTACCATAGCGACAGGCTGCTCCATCGCTGAAACACTGAACTGAAATGAGAAAATCCCGGATGGTGTGATTAATGAGGGAATTTGATGGATGGATGGATTTGGGTGAAGGGATATTTCAGCACATTCTTCAGCTGCTGCCTGAACTTAGTCTGGGTCACGGCATAAATCGCGGTGTTTGTGCAGCAACTGAGGAGCTGCAGCATGAAGCCCAATTCCTGCACAAAGCCATCGAGATACACCGACTGATACCCAATCAACCACATCCGTCTCCATATAGAATACAGCATGAAGGTTGACCATAACAGGATGAAATTGGCCGAGATCACAAACAGTAAAATGATGGATTTTTTTCGGTTTCTCATTTCAGTGTCAGACTGAGCGTCCCCATTGGTGTGAGCGCGGAGTCTCCTGCGGGCTCTGCTGGTCACTAAAATGTGTCTGACGGTGAGAACATTGAGCAGCAGAATCAGGAGAAATGGGACCCCCGGGGTTAGAATGTGGTGGAGGAACTCGATTGTGACCCAGACACTGGAGACTCGAACAGCGTCTGTTACATCACAAAACCAGGGTAGGTTCCACAGCCAATACCGAGCCGTGAGCATAAAATACCAGGAAATGTTCTTTAAACAGCTCAGCACAGTCACTGCTCCCAGAACCACAGCCGCCGTTTTCTCACTGCAATATTTACTTTTCAGCTTCTGGCAACAAATGGCCACAAACCGATCAAAGGTGAAAGTGACGGTGAACCAGACAGAGCAGTCAGTGGCTGCATAAAGCAGGACGGCGTGGATATTACACACGGGGACCGAGTCCCTCAGGAAATAAAACTGTTCCCAATAAACAATGGGAATGTGTCTCAGGATCAGGTCGAGGATAATGACCAGGAGATCCGCCGCTGCCATGGCCCCCAGGTAACGTCTGACACATGGAGACAATCCACAATCTTTATAAAGCAGGACGTAGATGGTCACTACGTTAACTGTGAGGACGGAAAACAAACCCATTATCCATCAGCCTGGAGGCAAAGGGACCCGTTTGATCGGGGACCCAGTGAGATTTTCAAATGTGTCCCTGTATTCAGGGATTTATTAAAATAATTGGAGCTGGAATAACAAATGGGAAAGTCGGAATTACTGACAAAAATGTGACATAAACCACAAGAAACCCTCCCTCCCCAAACACACAGAGACACATCCATACGGACAGATGGTTTCTAGAACATTCCCACACATTCGATCACTCGAGAGCACACACAGGTCACTCCTTCCCAGTTCCTAATACGGAGGGTGGGAACGTTGCTGTCCTGAAGGATTCTCTCCCAGTTTCCTGAAGACAAACGGAGTTTGGGAATTTCTGTATTTTGGTCTAAATTGTGGTCGATCCTGTGTCGTGGAGAAATGTAAACGCAGGAAAAACGTATTCCCCCCTTTAACTGCCTGAGGGGCCTTCGGAACAGTGTCTCCTTCTCCCTGGAACGGGATCTCTTCCCTCGGGATCTTATCGTTTGTTCAATTCACTGACGTCCGGCCGTTCACAAACAAACAACGTCAGGGACAGAACATAGAACATAGAACATAGAAGGATACAGTGCAGTACAGGCCCTTCGGCCCTCGATGTTGCGCCGACCGAATCCTACCTAACCTATACTAGTCCAATAACTTCCAAATGCCTATCCAATGCCCGCTTAAATGACCATAAAGAAGGAGAGTTCACCACTGATACGGGCAGGGCATTCCATGAACTCACAACCCGCTGTGTGAAGAATCTACCCCTAACATCTGTCCTATACCTACCACCCCTTAATTTAAAGCTATGTCCCCTAGTAACACCTGACTCCATTAGCGGTAAAAGGTTCCTAGTATCTACCCTATCTAAACCCCTAATCATCTTATACACTTCTATCAGATCTCCCCTAAACCTTCTCTTCTCCAATGAGAACAGCCCCAAGTGCCTCAGCCTTTCCTCATAAGATTTTCCTACCATTCCAGGCAACATCCTGGTAAACCTCCTCTGCACTCGTTCTAAAGCTTCCACATCCTTCCTATAGTATGGCGACCAAAACTGCACACAATACTCCAGATGAGGCCGCACCAGAGTCTTATACAACTGCAACATGACCTCAGGACTCCGGAACTCAATTCCTCTGCCAATAAAGCCCAGTACACCATATGCCTTCCTCACAGCACTATTTACCTGGGTGGCAACTTTCAGAGATCTGTGTACATGGACACCAAGATCCCTCTGCTCATCCACACTACCAAGTAGCCTACCATTAGCCCAGTAATCCATCATCTTGTTATTCCTACCAAAGTGAACGACTTCGCACTTAGCTACATTGAATTCCATTTGCCACATTTCCGCCCAGCTCTGCAACTTATCTATATCCCGCTGTAACCTACCACTTCCTTCCTCACTATCCACAACTCCACCGACTTTTGTGTCATCCGCAAACTTGCTTACCCAGCTTTCAAGTCCTTCCTCTAGATCATTTATAAAGATAACAAAAAGCAATGGTCCCAAAACAGATCCTTGTGGTACACCGCTAGTAACTGCGCTCCAAGATGAACATAATCCATCAACTACTACCCTCTGTCTCCTTCCAGCCAGCCAATTCCTAATCCAAACCTCTAATGTATCCTCAATGCCATACCTCTGTAGTTTTAGCATTAGCCTACCATGGGGAACCTTATCGAACGCCTTACTAAAATCCATATACACAACATCTACTGCTTTACCCTCATCCACTTCCTTGGTCACCTTCTCAAAGAACTCAATAAGGTTTGTGAGGCACGACCTGCCCTTCACAAAACCATGCTGGCTATCCCTGATCACGTTATTCCTACCCAGATGTTCATAAATCTTATCCCTTACCATTCTCTCTAAGACTTTGCCCACCACTGAAGTCAGACTCACTGGCCTATAGTTGCTAGGGCTATCCCTACTCCCTTTCTTGAACAATGGGACCACATTCGCTATCCTCCAGTCCTCTGGTACTATTCCTGTTGACAACGACGACATAAAAATCCAGGCCAATGGCTCTGCTATCTCCTCCCTAGCTTCCCATAGGATCCTGGGGTAAATGCCATCATTCATCCTTTCCAATATTCCCAAAACCTCTTCCCTGCATATTTCCAGGGCATCCATTCTAATTATTTGTGATTCCATATTCACATCAGCAACAGTGTCCTGTTCCTGAGTGAATACTGATGAAAAGTACTGATTTAATGTCTCTCCAATCTCCTCCGCCTCCACACACAACTTCCCACTACTATCCTTGACTGGACCGATACCTACCCTAGTCATCCTTTTATTCTTGACATACCTATAGAAAGCCTTTGGGTTTTCCCTAATCCTACCAGCTAAAGACTTTTCATGTCCCCTTCTCGCTTCTCTTAGCTCCCTCTTTAGCTCCTTCCTGGCTACCTTATAACTCTCAATCGCCCCTACTGAACCTTCACGCCTCATCTTTACATATGCCGCCTTCTTCCCTTTCACAAGGGACTCCAATTCCTTACTAAACCACGGCTGCCTCACAAGCCCTTTACACCATGCCTGACTGGTACATACCTATCGAGGACACGCAGTAGCTGCTCCTTGAACACTCCCCACATCTCATTAGTGTTCTTCTCTTGAAGCCTGTTTTTCCAATCCACACATCCTAAGTCATGCCTCACTGCATCATAATTTCCCTGCCCCCAGCTATAGCTCTTGCCCTGCGGCACACGATTATCCCTCTCCATCACTAAAGTTCCAGGGAATGTCAGTTATAGAATGTCAGGGACAGAACGTTCCGGGGAATGTCAGTTATAGAATGTCAGGGACAGAACGTTCCGGGGAATGTCAGTTATAGAACGTCGGGGACAGAACGTTCCGGGGAATGTCAGTTATAGAACGTCAGGGACAGAACGTTCCGGGGAATGTCAGTTATAGAACGTCAGGGACAGAACGTTCCGGGGAATGTCAGTTATAGAACGTCAGGGACAGAACGTTCCGGGGAATGTCAGTTATAGAATGTCGGGGACAGAACGTTCCGGGGAATGTCAGTTATAGAACGTCAGGGACAGAACGTTCCGGGAATGTCAGTTATAGAACGTCGGGGACAGAACGTTCCGGGGAATGTCAGTTATAGAACGTCGGGGACAGAACGTTCCGGGGAATGTCAGTTATAGAATGTCGGGGACAGAACGTTCCGGGGAATGTCAGTTATAGAATGTCGGGGACAGAACGTTCCGTGGAATGTCAGTTATAGAATGTAACTCCGTGACCTGTCCATCACCTTTCCCCCTGAACGACCCCACCAACATCATGTACTGTGCACAGGCTACAGATCCATCCAGCACGGGGAGCTGCACTGACCACATCATTGTATTATCTATAAACCTCAACCAGACAGTCTGACCAGCACAGAGACCTGTGCAGTGATCACCCGTGAATTCATTTGTAACCCAGGAGCAGTTACCCTCCCAGCATGTAGGGCTGTGTACACCACCCCAGTGCATTGATCTGTAACCCAGGAGCAGTTACCCTCCCAGCGTGTAGGGCTGTGTACACCATCCCAGTGCATTGATCTGTAACCCAGGATCAGTTACCCTCCCAGCGTGTAGGGCTGTGTACACCACCCCAGTGCATTGATCTGTAACCCAGGAGCAGTTACCCTCCCAGCATGTAGGGCTGTGTACACCACCCCAGTGCATTGATCTGTAACCCAGGAGCAGTTACCCTCCCAGCATGTAGGGCTGTGTACCCCACCCCAGTGCATTGATCTGTAACCCAGGAGCAGTTACCCTCCCAGCATGTAGGGCTGTGTACCCCACCCCAGTGCATTGATCTGTAACCCAGGAGCAGTTACCCTCCCAGCATGTAGGGCTGTGTACCCCACCCCAGTGCATTGATCTGTAACCCAGGAGCAGTTACCCTCCCAGCATGTAGGACTATGTACCCCACCCCAGTGCATTGATCTGTAACCCAGGAGCAGTTACCCTCCCAGCATGTAGGGCTGTGTACCCCACCCCAGTGCATTGATCTGTAACCCAGGAGCAGTTACCCTCCCACCATGTTGGACTGTGTACCCCACCCCAGTGCATTGCTCAGTAACACTGTTAGATCCCTACCAAGTGTGGGGAAACTTGCAGCCCATACTGGAAGTGACAGGACGTACAGCTCCCACCCATTTCCAGCTCCATATCTCCATTGTGCCATGACAAGGGGGTGCTGTGGGTGTGAACATCACTGCCAGAGAGAGATGGCAGGGGTATCAGTTTAAATATCACCACATGGGAGGGGTTTGGGGTATAGACAGAGAGGGGGAGACTGAGAGACAGTGTCATGGAAGGATGTGTTCCCAGGTTTCAGAATGCTGAAATGTCGACACTTCGATAGCATCCGGTAACATGAACCACACTTCCCAGGAAAGATGGGAAAGGGACATTGGTGTGAGGTCAGATGAAACAACAGCTGCTGTGTGGTTTTGAAATTACGTTTATGTAATTTTAATAAGTGTCTTATTGAAACAGTATATTGCTGTAGAGTTGGAGTAGGGTAATAAGCAGTTAGGAGAAAGAGGGTCCCAGAGTTGTGAATAGTTGATGTAAAATGTTCACTTTCAGAGTTAAAAAAATACATTGATATTTTTTGTTTAAACACTGGAATTTGGGAGTTCTCTATCACTCATATTTCAACAGTTTACAAGGTAAATTGAGCATTTCTTTATGTTTAGTTTTGTTTAACTTACCAGATGAGCTCAATGTTGTGTCCTAACAATTGCTGTGTGTGTATCTGTGTGTCTCTGTGTGGGGCAGGTCTGGCTGTCTCTGTGGTGCTGAAAGTGATGCAATGCCACCCTCTGCTGGCCTCCACACGCCACTGCACAGGCATTGGCAGAGGGTGAAAACCAACAGGGATTCACTCAGAGAGGGGGAGGGAGAGGGCAGCTGCTCACAGCACCATCCAAACTGATGTCTTATCCATTTACTGATCTAAATGTCCTTTAAACGTTGTAACTGTCCCTATTTTCACCAGTTCCTCTAGAAGTTAATTCCACACACAAGCCAGCTTCTGTCTGAAATAATTACCTCTCCTGACTTTTGTAAATCTTTTTCCTCACGCCTCAAAATATCCCTCCGTTTTGAATCCCCAACTCTCGGGAAAAGACATCAGCCCTTTAGCTTATCTGTACCCCTCATCATTTTATAAACCTCTGCAAAGTTACCCCTCCACCTCATACTCTCCAGTGAAAAAAGTCCCAGCCTATTCAGCCTCTCCTTATAGCTCAATCCCTCCATTTCCAGCAACATCCAGGTTAAACTCTTCTGAACCCTCTCCAGCTTAGTAATATCAAGGTCAATAATATCAAAGTGAATAGTCAAGGTATTTGCTAAGGGTACGGGGGAGTCCAAAACTAGAGGACATAGGCTTAAGCTGAGAGGGTAACATTTAAAAGTGACCTAAGGGGCAGTATTTTCACCCAGAGGGTGGTGTGCCTATGGAATGAGCGGGCAGGATGACCAGACTGGACACAGTATTCCAGGAGAGGTCTCACCAATGTCCTGTAGAGCCACAATATGACGTCCCAATTCCGATACTCAAAGGTCTGACCTATGAAGACAAGTGTGTTAAACACCTCCTTAGCCACTTTCTATATCAGATGCAAATTTTAAAGAATTAAACCTGACAGCCTAGGTTTCTGTACTACAACACCACCAAAAGACCCTACTTTTAATTGTATAGGTCCTGTTCTCGTTTGATTTACCAAATCCAATGCCTGGCATTAATCCAGACTATCCTCCATCTGCCACCCCTCAGCCCAGTGTGTGATATGACTGCCACCTCCCCCTCCCCCTTCAATTTTAAAATGCCCACCCCTCTCCAGGAGGCCTGCACACTCTGGCCTTGATTTTCACAAAGACCCTGAGCTTGGGTTGCCTTGTGTGGTTAGAGGGAGGAGGGACAGATTGCAGACACAGTCAGTGGGGAGGAGAGGCTGGACAGTAATCAGCGGCCTGGTATCATTTCATGGTTTTAGGAAGAGGGCAGACACACGTTAGAGGTGGGTAAGATTGATCGGTGTTTTGGGGTCAGAAATTAATCCCTTCCTTCGCCTCTGGTGTTCAGTAATAAACATCTATTTGAGACCCTTCATTGGGCAGAGTGTTTCTGTGGGATGTCTTTCCCTAATATTGCAGACTACAGATAATAGCGATTAAAGATGTTCATAGTTAATTTCAATATTCAGCAAGTACACTCAATATCCTACAGTTGAGACAAATATCTTGCATTTGTTTAATAATACAAAGTGTTTTTTGTAATTCAGTAATAGTAACCTGATTATAATCAATCCACACTGAGCTGGAAGCGGGCACTAAAATATGACCCAAAATCTGGGTATGGTAGTATAGTGGGCAGTGTCCGTGTCTCTGAGCCAGAGCTCTGGATTTGATTCCAATTCCTGAACTTATGTGGTAGTGTTCCTAGCTCTGGATGAGAAGGCCTGGATTGAAGTACTGCCTGTTGCAGAGGTATGTCACAGTATGACAGAACAGGCTGATGGACAAACACACAGGAGAATAATGTTACAGCTTTATGGGTATTGCCGAGTGGTGCTCGTGTCCCTACCTCCGGGCACAAAGGTCTAGGTGTAAATCCCACAGAAGTGTCTCCTAATATATCTGAACAAACTGATTAAACTGGTTTAGAATTGTGACTTGATGGAGAAGGAAGAGGTGTCGGTGTTGCATTTCAGAATTTAGGCCCAGGATGACTGAAAGTACAGCCATTCGTGTTGATTGAAGTCACATTTCGCAGCAGGAAAGGTTTATAAAATCAGAACGGTCATGGATAGGTTGAGTATTCAGGGTTTTTCCCCAGGTTAGGGGCGTCCAAAACTCGACGGCATTGGTGGAAAGTGAGAGGGAAAAGGTTTTGATGGGGCCTAAAGGGCACCTTTTCACACAGAGGGTGGTGTGCATATGGAATGAGCTGCCAGAGAAAGTGGTGGAGGCTGGGTACAACTACATCATGTAAAAGGCATCTGGATGCTGACAGACCTGCCGAGCTTTTCCAGCAATTTCTGTATTTCTTTTAAAAAATGCATTCATTTTAACACACGTATTCTGAATAAATTAGACATTTTTATTTCTTAATGAAGCAGGAACATAAAAACATATCTTCAAATCGACCAAGACCATTTTCTGCTCAGGGTATGGCTCTGTGTATGACAGCAGCAATGATGCAACGACATGGAGCAGGGAATGTGATGGAGACATAGTTTGGACAATGTACATGGGATAATATCTGGACAAAGTTCTTTCAAGTAAAAATTGCAGAGTGTGTGTGTGTGTGTGTGTGTGTGTGTGTGTGTGTGTGTCTTTTATAGAAAGGGAAATATTGATTATATATTTGCAATACAAAAATAGTTTGCCATTCATCTTTCCACCATAGTTGGAGTAACATTGCTCTGGATCATAAACGTGCTATTTGAGCAGATTAACGATACTAGCCTGACTTGTTCCTAAAACTGACCCTGACCCAGTCTGAGACCGATATCATCGGCTATATCACCGACCTGGTTACATTTAACATTTGTTGTGAGCAGTGGGGGAGTGGGACTAGAAAAGGAAACAGTGACCCAAAAAGCCGGGGAACTATAGACCGGTGAGCCTGATGTCGGTGGGGGGTAAGTTGTTGGAGGGGATTCTGGGGGATAGCATTTACATGCATTTGGGAAGGTAAGGGCTGATCGGGGTAGACAACGTGGCTTTCTGCATGGGAAATCATGTCTCATTAATTTGGTTGAGTTTTTTGAAGAGATGACAAAGAAGATTGATGAAGGCAGTTTGGTTGACATTGTCTATATGGACCTCAGCCAGGTGTTCATTATAAGAACAAAGAGCAAAGAAAATTTACAGCCCAGGAACAGGCCCTTCGCCCTCCAAGCCTGAGCCGATCCAAATGTACTGTTTAAATCTGTCGGTCAATTCCTAAGTATCTGTATCCCTCTGCTCCCCACCTACTCCTCTGCTCCCCACCTACTCATGCATCTGTCTAGACGCACCTTAAATGAATCTGCCGTGCCTGCCTCTACCACCTCTGCTAGCAACACGTTCCAAACGCCCACCGCCCTCTGTGTAAAGTACTTACCGTGTGTATCCCCCTTAAACTGTCTACCTCTCACTTTGAAAGCACAACCTCTCGTTATTGAATCCTTCACCCTGGGGAAAAAGCTTGTCTCTGTCCACCCTCTCTATAACCTTCATGATTTTGCAAACCTCAATAAGTTCCCCCCCCACCAATCTTCTTTTTACTCGTGAAAATAAACCTAGCCTACTCAGCCTCTCTTCATAGCTAGTATTTCATTCTGATTGGTAGACAGATTAGTAAGGTTCGGTCACATGGGATACAGAGGAAGCTAGTCACAATTGGCTTGAAGGAAGAGGGGTATTTTTCAGACTGGAGGCTTGTGAGCAGCAGTGTGCTGTAAGAATCAGGACTGAGTTCACTGCATTTCATCATTTATGTCAAGGATTTAGATGTGAATATCGGGGCCAGAGTTAGTAAGGTTACAGATGACATCAGAAAGATGGTGGAGTAGGTTATCTCAGAGTACAAGACCACAAATAGATGGGACAAGGGGGCAAGGAGTGACAGATGAAGTTTTATTTAGATAAAGACGAGGTTTTGTATTTTGTGAAGGCAAATCAGGGCAGAAGTTATACACTTAATGGTCAGGTCCTGGGGAGTGTTGTGGAACAAAGGGACATGGGACTGCAGGTACATTGTTCCTTGAAAGTGGAGTCGAATGCAGACAGTGCGGTACAGAACACATTTGGCACATTTGCCTTAATCAGTCAGAGCATTGAGTATAGGAGTTGTGGTGGCATGTTGCATCTGTACAGGATGTTGGTGAGGCCACTTTAAGAATACTACGTACAACTCGGTTTTCTGCAGAAATGACTTACACAGATGTCTCAGTACTGGAGGTTTGAGCTTTAGGGAGAGGTTGATTAGGTTGGGGTGTTTCCCCCTGGAGTGTCAGAGGTTGAGGGGCCACATTATAGAGGTTTATAAAACCATCAGGGGCATGGATATTCTGAACAGCCACGCTCTGCTCCCCAGGGTAGGGGAGTCCAGAACAGGAGAGTATAGGTTGGAGGGGAGAGGGGGAATGATTTAGAAAGGACTGAAGATAAATGTTTCACACACAGAGAGGTGTGTGTTCAGAAAGTGCTGTCAGAGGACGTGGTGAAGGCGGTTACAATCGCACATTTAAAAAGTATCTGCAAGACGAGGGATATCGGCCAAATGCTGGCAAATGGAACTGGATCAGATTTGATATCTGATCGGAGTGAACAGATTGGGCTGACGGGTCTGTTTGCATTCTGCATGAGACTTTGATTCTATCAGAGGAACAACGAATAATTCTGAATGGACCTTTCAAGTGGGAATTCTCTTCACTGGAAGTTTATCGTGCCTCTATGTTCACATTGATTGAAAGCTGCATTAGGTAAATATTTGACAGAGAAGTGAGTCATGCATAATGGGACACAGACAGGAAAGTGGGGCTGAGTCCCCACCCTGATCAGCCACAATCTTAGTGCCTGGTGGAGAATTTTCAAAGTATCTAATGACTTACTCCTGTCCCTCAATCCCATGTTCCTGTGTTCCATTCAGCCCATTAAACCTGTTAGGCAGGAGCATTTAGAGGCGACTTACTTCTATAACCTGGTGCACAGAAACAGAGGAGATCTTTCGGCCCTTAAAGACTGTCCCACACGCTTTGAGGTGATTTGGGAAATGTAATTGTAAAACCCAGGCTGGGTATGAAAGAGGCCCCTCATCTCTCTTTACAGAGCTTCCCCTCTCTGAAACTTGTGCTCCATTTGTTGGTCATGTTGTAGACCCAAATTCACTATGAATACAGGCCCCATACCTCGCCCAGCGATGGCTCACAAAATCCTCTGGTCTCCCTGACGGCAACATTCAACAACACAACATTCATGAAAATAACACCCACTAACTTTCCAATAACAGAATGTGAGAATATCAGACACTGGGGCAGGTCGTTCACTCCCCAAGCCTGCCTTGCCCTTCACTAAGATCATGACTGATCTGTTCTCGGTCTGAAATCCTCTTTCATACCCAATTCTTCATCGCCCTCAACTCTCTGACAGGTCAATATCCATCTACCTCCTCTTCAAATACTTTCAGTCATCTGGCTCCCCGAACACTGTTGAGAAGAGAAACCCTGACATTCAATGCCACCTGTTTGAAGAAACCCTTGCTGCTCCTATACCATGGCTTATTGATATGAACAAAAGAGGTTGACTCAAGGGGTCAGGTAAAAATGACTGGCCCTGATATCAAGGCTTCTGTTGACATCAAGGAGCTTAACAAACCTGGACTTAATGGGAATCAGAGTAAACTCTCCAGTGTTTGGAGTCAAACATGACACAAAGGAAGATGTTCATCATCTCAGTCCTGGGTCACCTCTGTGGGAGATCCTCAGGGTAGCTTCCTCTTCACAAACATCTTCAGCTGCTTCATCAATGTCTCCCCGCCCCCACCCTCCCCACCATAAGATCAGAAGTGGGGATGGTCACTGAAGATTCCACAATGTTCAGAACATTTTATCCCCCGTCAGCTCCTGAACTGGTCTGTGTCCATGTGCAGCAAGACCCGACTCCATTGAGGTGTGTGCTGTTAACGTGTCTGTAACATTCATGTAACAGCATTGCCTGACACTGCACATTGCCACAGTAAAACAAGAGTTCATTCCGCACCTCACACTGGTTTCACAGGGATATGAGGAAATCATTCAGCCCATTGACACTATTGGAGAAAAATAGGGACAGCCTATTCAGTGCCTCCAGCCTATTACTCAGGAAGAGAAGGATTCCAGTGTGATGGGCCATACCAGTTCCCTTGAAAATATTTGAAGGCAGTAGCCTAGATTCTTATGTTTTCTTATTTTAAAGGAAATGTAAAGTGTCTGTTCCAGATGCAATGTGACAGGTCAAACTACTCGGTGGTGAGCAAAGTACATTTATTTAAACATGAAAGATGAAATAAAACCAAAGAAAGAGAAATTTAGAATAACATAATTCTATTGGACAGCTTAACAGAATAATAGAACTAGGAGCTATTATTAATGAACTAGTCCAACATAGAAAATTCCAATAACCACAAAAGGAAAATGCAGGAATAGAAAACAGCATCTAGAGAAAATTCAGAGAGTGTAGCAGCCAGGAGACATTCTGTGAAACTTCCAACTCTGTGGAGACCCCTATGTTACTGAGAAACCAAAACCCAGTGATCCTAATCTGTGAGAGCTGGCCACACCCATTCACTGCATTAAAATAAACCTAAGGCCTCCCTCGCTGTTTACTCAAGTGGTCTTAACTAGCCAGCTTCGTAACGATCGTTCAATATCTCTCTTGAAAGAAACCAGGATAAAAAAGCCTATTAAAGCTACAGCATCATCACACTTGTCAACACATCGAGCTGTCATACAGGAACCAGGGGCAACCCAATCAGGCCCTTGGCCTTGTCCAGTCGAACGAGGAAGAAGACAGTCAGTCCCTTGAGTCACTTACACAGGATCAATAGGCCATTCCCACCTCAATGCACTTACACAGGGACAGAATGAGGTAATTGATGCTGATTCCTGATGAATGTCTTATGCCCAAAACGTCGGTTCTCCTGCTTCTCGGATGCTGCCTGACCTGCTGTACGTTTCCAACAATCGACTCTCTACTCTGATCTCCAGTATCGGCAGTCTGAGGTGTCTCCTAATTGATGCTCCAACATGATAAACAATTGAAGCAGAGGCTGCATAGACAGACTGCTCCACGTTGTTCCTCATGGCTCTGTTGCTCATGATACACATGTGGGACTTTAATTTCGTTTTCTCGCGGTGAGGAGGGAAGCCATATGTGTGAAGTCTCAAGAAGGCACCTTCCATCTCCGAGAAGCCAGCCTGGTGTTCTCTGTGTAGAGCGGAAGCTGGTGGGAATGGCTACCTGTTTCAGATGGAAGGTATTGTGGCTGCTGTTGGGGATTGTGAGTAACCTGACGTTCAGAACAGGTTCACACGTCGACTACACAATAATGTGGGGAGAGTTAATGTAGGTATATAAACTATTCGGAAACACACGTTGGACTGATGGATGGATTCTCTAAGTTCAAATAATGCTGATCTTGTTCATGTTGATCTTGTCCGGTGCACGTCCTGTTCAGTGTAACCTGTAATGCCTTACTCTGTCCTAGTCTATTTCCACCCTATGATCTGTCTGGCCATGCTTACTATAATTGGCCTCCACTGCTCATAATTGAAGTGTTTCCCTGTACTGAGGTACACGTGGCAATAAATCAAACCAATCAATCCTGGGTAAATTATGAATTTCTCTCCCTGTCAATGTCTGTTTGGAAATAAGTGATCGCTGTCACTCCTCGTGTTTCAGCATCACTATTTTTTAATCTCTCGCAGTTCTACAGATTAAACACTCAGCCTCTTCGCTCTATTCTATGATACCATCCCCCGTGTCTGTGGTAAGGAGATCATTCCTTACAAAGGTGATCAAATCTGTAGAGAGTGCCCCAAATACTCTCTCAGCAAGGCTCTACAACAGCAGGAAGATGGCTTTACTTATGTACTCGAATCATCTTACAATGAAGGACAGCATACCATTGACTGCACCCCTTACTTACACAGGGTTTGATTCGGAGCAGTCAGCATAGACTTGTGAGTGGGAGATCATGCTTCCCAAATTTGTTAGAGTTCATTGATGAAGTGACCAGGAAGGTTGATGAGGACAGAGCAGTAGACGTAGTCTCTATGGATTTCAGTCAGGCCTTTGATAAGGTACCACAGGGCAGGCTGCTCTGGATGGTTATATCGCATGGAATGCTGGGGGAACAGGCCAATTGGATGCACAGTTGGCTTGATGGTAGGAAGCAGAGGGTTTAGTGGAAGGATGATCGTCAGACTGGAGGCTGGGTCCATGGCTGTTTGTTGTCTATGATTTGGTTGAGAATGTACAAGGTATGATTAGTAAGTTTGCAGATGGCACTAAAATAAGTGGGAGCATGATCAGTGAGGAAGTTTATCAGAAATTGCCGCAGGATTTTAATCAGGTGGGGAAGTGGGCCGAGAAATGGAAAATGGAATGTGTGAGGTCTTGCCTTTTGGAAACTTAAATCAAGGTAGGAGTTTCATGTTGAATGGGAGGGCCTTAAGGTGTGTCGTGGGAAGAATGACCATTGGGTTCAGGTGCACGGTTCTCTGCGAGTGGAGTCACAGGTAGACAGGGCAGCGAGGAAGTCTTTTGGCACACTGGCCTTCATCAGGCAGGACATTGAGTATAGAAGTTGGGAATTTATGTTGCAATTACACAGGACTTTGGTAAGGCCGCACTTGGAGGATTGTGATCAGTTTTGTCACCTTATTATCGGGAGGATATTATTAAATTAGAAAGAGTGCATAAGAAGTTTATAAGGATGTTGTCAGGACCCAGTGGTCTGAGTTATAGGGAGAGGTTGAACAAACTAGGACATTTTGTTTAGAGTGTAGGAGACTGAGGGGGGACCATATAGAGCTGTATAAGATCATGAGGGATACGGATAGGGTGAATGCTCTCAGCCTTTTTCCAAGGTTTAGAGAATCGAGAATAGAGGGGATGAGTTTAAGGTTAGAGGGGAAGGAATAAAAGAGAAACTGAGGGGCCACTTCTTTACACAGAGGCTGGTACGTGGATGAGCTGCAAGCAGATGTAGTTGAGGGGGGTACATTAACAACATTTCAAAAGCATTTGGATAAATATGTGGATAGGAAAGGACTAGAAGGATATGAGCCAACTGCAGGGAAATGGGGTGAGCGTGGATGGACATTTACAAGGTGGAGTCGCACCCCTCTGTTAATTAAAACCAAACACCCAGAAAAGCTCCCCTCACCTTGTAATCTGTTAAAATATGAGCGACACAGATCTCCTACATTCCACTATTTTTTTTAAAAAAACAGCCAGTCAGTTTCTTAACTTTAATAGCGAATACTAAACAACAAATATTCACAAATACAAGCCCCTCTGTTTCTTAACTACTTACTATCTGACTCCAACTCTGTAAAAATATGTTATTCCAACAACCCACATATTAAACATTACAATCTCAAGACCACACAGTCTCCATCTTCCCCGCTGCTTTCACTCTTCCAGCTGCTGATCTCCCTGGGTCATTTTTCTTACTGCAAGTAGGTTTTACATGAACATGTATCTTTGATAGAGAGTGTTTGAGTTGGCCAGTTAGTAGTCCTGCTCTACAGCATTTACTCTGCTGTTGGATTGCAGTGGCTCTCCCTCTAGTGTTCAAATGCTGGGTTTATACACTCCCCATGATACAACAATTCTCATAATGTGATTGCTTTCCAGGTTTCCAAACAATAATATTCAAATTCCGTTGGCTTCTGGTATCCGGAGCGTTATTCAAACCCTTTGCTTGTATTTAAATTGTTGTCAAAGTAGCAACCAAAACTCAGGATTGTCATTGTTGTCTACAACCATCTGCGACAATTTGTCATGTAACCATTCAAATGTTGTCAGGCCAGTACGAAATTCAATCATTCTTTTTCTATAATTGAAATTTTGTTTTTTTTTCTGGTGGATATTGAGTTTTTCCGACAAGTAGCCAATTGGCCACTCAATTCCATCATCAACTTTGTGTCAACACATCTCTGACCCCTATATCCCGAGCATCATACACAATTTTCAAAGGGTTTCAAAATATTTGGTGTAGCTAAATCTGGTGCGGGGTGATTAAACCTGCTTTAAAATTCTCAAATGCCTCCTGGCATTGTTCTGTCCACCACATTCTGTGACCTTCTTTCATAAATCCATCAGTGGTGCCAATACGCTGCTGAAGTTTGCAACAATCTTCCGATAGAATCCACTCAGTTCCAAAAATCGAACACCTCTTTCTTCAAGGATGGTCGTGGAAATTCCTCAAAGCCCTTCGTCTTTGTGTTCCATGGGGTCAGCCTTGCATGTCCAATGTAATGTCCTCTGCCTTCGCGAATTCTGTTTTCTTTAAGTTTATTACCAGGTTTGCTTCTTGTAATCGGTCAACATGTTCTGGCAACTGTAACATGTGAGCTTTCAATCACTTGCTGAAGATCACTACATCATACAGATAAGCTGCACAATTTGTTCATCTGGCTCCAACTCTGTTCCTGAGTCTTCAATGTGGCTGGAGCATTATTCATTCACATGACATTCTCTCACATTTTTGTCATATTCGGTATCTTTACCAGGTAGTTTAACTGACTCAGCATTTTTTAATTTGTAAGGGGCCACTAAACCGGGCTTTGAAGGGATTTCCCACCACTGCTGGCAATACTAATTCATCATCCCCATGGGAAATCGTCAAAGTTTTAGTGTTTTTATCTGCCACCTGCTTCACTCATAACTGTGCCCTTTCCAGGTGCTGTTTAGCTGACTCACCTACTTCATCCAATCTCTCCCTCACCTCAGATACATAATCCAAGTGTGAGATCTCTGACTTTGGTCCTGTCAATTTATATTTAATTAATTTCAAAGGGCCTCTCACTACATGTACGAATATTAACTCAAAGGAAGGAAAATGAGTAGATTTATTTGGGGCATCTCTAATGGCAAGCAATATAATGGGACACCTTTATTCCAATAATTCGGGTAATTCTAACAGTACGCTGTTAATATTGTCTTCAGCATCTGATGCCAACTTTCCAAGGCTCCCTGGGATTCGGGATGGGACGAACTTGATTCAAACTGCTGTATGCCAAAACTATCCATGACGTCATCAAACAGCTGAGCGGTAAAATGAGACCCTTGGTCTGACTGAATCACACAGCGTAGCCCATAGTGAGTAAAGATAGCTCCCAACTCCTCTGCCTCCCTTTTTGCCTTCACACCCCAAAATGGAATTATCCCTGGAAATCGGGTAGACACGTCCATTATGATCAGCGGATGTTGGTTTCCACTTTTATTTCAGAAAGGGGAGCTCCACAATTAATCATCAACCACATGAAAGGTGTATTCGAATACAGGGTTTGGCAACAAAGGTGCTGGTTTATACTGCCTGGGACTTAACCTACCATTTGGCATGTATGACATGTACAACAAAACATAACCACATCCTTGTGCATTCCAGACATTAGAAATGCTTCAGCCTGAGTCTTCCGTGCATCAACTCCTTTGGCTTTTATCTTTTGGTTTTCCTTCCTGTTGGAACTTATGACAGTGGCATCTTGTTACATAGAACATAGAACATAGAACAATACAGCACAGAACAGGCCCTTCGGCCCATGATGTTGTGCCAAACTTCTATCCTAGATTAAGCACCCATCCATGTACCTATCCAAATGCCGCTTAAAGGTCGCCAATGATTCTGACTCTACCACTCCCACGGGCAGCGCATTCCATGCCCCCCACCACTCTCTGGGTAAAGAACCCACCCCTGACATCTCCCCTATACCTTCCACCCTTCACCTTAAATTTATGTCCCCTTGTAACACTCTGTTGTACCCGGGGAAAAAGTTTCTGACTGTCTACTCTATCTATTCCTCTGATCATCTTATAACCCTCTATCAAGTCACCCCTCATCCTTCGCCGTTCCAACGAGAAAAGGCCAAGAACTCTCAACCTATCCTCGTACGACCTATTCTCCATTCCAGGCAACATCCTGGTAAATCTTCTCTTCACGCTCTCCAAAGCTTCCACACCTTTCCGAAAGTGAGGCGTCCAGAACTGCACACAGAACTCCAAATGTGGCCTAACCAAAGTCCTGTACAGCTGCAACATCACTTCACGACTCTTGAATTCAATCCCTCTGCTAATGAACGACAATACACCATAGGCCTTCTTACAAACTCTATCCACCTAGGTGGCAACTTTCAAAGATCTATGTACATAGACCCCAAGATCCCTCTGTTCCTCCACCTGACTAAGAACCCTACCGTTAACCCTGTATTCCGCATTCTTATTTGTTCTTCCAAAATGGACAACCTCACACTTGGCAGGGTTGAATTCCATCTGCCACTCCTCAGCCCAGCTCTGCATCATATCTAAGTCCCTTTGCAAACGACAAATGCCCTCCGCACTGTCCACAACTCCACCTATCTTCGTATCATCTGCAAATTTACTGACCCACCCTTCGACTCCCTCATCCAAGTCATTAATAAAAATTACAAACAGCAGAGGACCCAGAACTGATCCCTGCGGAACTCCACTTGTAACTGGGCTCCAGGCTGAATATTTACCATCTACTACCACTCTCTGACTTTGACCGGTTAGCCAGTTTTCTATCCAATTGGCCAAATTTCCCTCTATCCCATGCCTCCTGACTTTCCGCATAAGCCTACCATGGGGAACCTTATCAAATGCCTTACTAAAATCCATGTACACTACATCCACTGCTCTACCCTCATCCACATGCTTGGTCACCTCCTCGAAGAATTCAGTAAGACTTGTAAGGCAAGACCTACCCTTCACAAATCCGTGCTGGCTGTCCCTAATCAAGCAGTGTCTTTCCAGATACTCATAAATCCTATCCCTCAGTACCCTTTCCATTACTTTGCCTCCCACAGAAGTAAGACTAACTGGCCTGTAATTCCGGGGTTATCCCTATTCCCATTTTTGAACAGGGGCACAACATTCGCTACTCTCCAATCCCCTGGTACCACCCCCGTTGACAGTGAAGACGAGAAGATCATTGCCAACGGTACTGCAATTTCCTCTCTTGCTTCCCAGTTACTACACAGTCTGGAAAAATCCCTGGGTATTTTTCTTTTAATTCTCCAGTTCCCTAGTCTTACTTTGGCTTCTCCACCACAAGGGCTGCCTCTCCCACCTTGGATCCTGCTAAATCATTCCCATGAACAAACTGTATTCCTGGAACTGACACTCTGTCACTCAATCTCACTGTTACTTCCCCAACCTTGATTTGGCACTCCAACCTGATGTTACACAGGGAATGCTTAATTTCTGTCCCCATTCCACAAATTATCACGCTGTTGAGTAACATGTCAGAAAGAGTGAAAATACTTTCATCTCTTACTATTAGAGGGGGAGGGAAAGTGAGGACTCAGATGCTGGAGATCAGAGTTGAAAAGTGTGGGGCTGGAAAAGCACAGCAAGCCGGCAGCATCCGAGAGGTAGGGGAGTTGACATTTCAGGCATACGTCCTTCATCAGGAAAGTGGGGTTTAAGGGAGAGGGAAAGCGGCTGAGAATTACATAGGAGGGTAGGGGTGGAGCTGGGTGGAAGGGAGCTTGGAAGGCGATCAGTAGATGCAGGTGATGACTGATGGTGAAAGGGCAGAGAGGAGGGTGGAGTGGATAGTAGTAGGACAGCTGGAACCCTCAAACTATACAGCATCAACGTTGACCTCGCCAATTTCCAAATCTCCCCTCCCCCAGCCTCAACTCAGATCCAACCATTCAACTTAGCACTGCCCTGTTCCTTTCCACTTACCCACTCCACCCTCCCCTCCAACATATCACAATCACTCCCACCTGTTTCTTCCTATCGCCCTCCCAGTGTCCCTCCCACCAGCCCAGCTCCTACCCTCCTCTTTATCTTTTAGCCCCCTGTTCCCCCCACCACATTCCTGACGATGGGTTTATGCCTGATGTGTCGATTGTCCTGCTCTTCGAATGCTGCCTGATCTGTTGTGCCTTTCCGGCCCCTTACTTCTCATTTATTATAGACTGAGCAGATCTCGTATCTTGGAAAATTATAACTACTTCTCCTCCCCCCAGACCCCGTTTTTCCTTAGTAAGGTTTATCTACGGAGGCGAATTCTTTATACAGACCAGGCACTGACTCCATACCCAGCCCCTGCTTGGGCTGTGCACTGTCCTGCAGCTCCTCGGCTCCACTTGTGGTCTCCTTTTCCAGGTTCACTAATGCCACTGGCTTAAACTCCTTCATAACAAAATGCCTTCCTTCAATGCCCAGCACCGTGTGTCCCAGCTTACTGCAGTGAAAACACCTTTACACAGTGCCCTTCTTAAACCATCGGCACTGTAATTTTTATGTGTTCCACTGCGTTATTGTAAGAACACCTAAGGCCTTTCACTTCCTTTCAACCCCTTGGACTTGTTTTTTTCACCTGGGCTAACCTATTGCCAGTGTGCTTTTCTCTATGTTTTGTAGTGTAGGATCTCCCCCTTCTCCAAATTTTTATTACTCACAGGATGAAAATCCTCCCAGAAGCTAAATTTCATCTCATGCGCCAATGCATACTCACCTGCCATTTCTGCCATGCTTCTCACTTCTTGAACTTTCTGTTCATTCACATGAATTCTTACCATCTCTGGAAGTGAGTCTTTAAACTCCTCCAGCAGAATAATCTCCCTTCGAGCCTCACAGGTCTTATCCATTTTTAAGGCCTGCACCCATTTATAAAAATGACTGTGTTTAATTCTTTCAAACTCAATATAAGTCTGACCTGGTTCTGTCTGTATATTTCTGAACCACTGTCTACATTCTTCTAGTACCAATGCATAAGCACTCGAAATAACCTGTTTGACATCTACATAATCTCTTGCTCCCTCATGTGACAGCACTGCACAGACTTCTCAAGCTTCACCCACCAGCTTAGTTTGAACTAGCATTACCCACAGGTAAAAGGGGTAGCCATGGGCACACATATGGGCCCCAGCTATGCCTGTCTCTTTGTTGGCTACGTAGGACAGTTGATCTTCCGTAATTACACCGGCACCACTCCCCACCTCTTCCTCTGCTGCATTGATGACTGCATTGGCACCACCTCGTACTCCCGCGAGGAGGTTGAGCAATTCATCAACTTCACCAACACATTCCAACCTGACCTTAAATTTACCTGGACCATCTCTGACACCTCCCTCCCCTTCCTGGATCTCTCCATCTCCATTAATGATGACCGACTTGACACTGACATTTTAACAAACCCACCGACTCCCACAGCTACCTGGATTACACCTCTTCCCACCCTATCTCTTGCAAAAATGCCATCCCGTATTCCCAATTCCTCCGCCTCCGCCGTATCTGCTCCCAGGAGGACCAGTTCCACCATAGAACACACCAGATGGCCTCCTTCTTTAGAGACCGCTATTTCCCTTCCCATGTGGTTAAAGATGCCCTCCAACGCATCTCGTCCACATCTCACACCTTCGCCCTCAGACCACACCCCTCCAACCGTAACAAGGACAGAATGCCCCTGGTGCTCACCTTCCACCCTACCAACCTTCGCATAAACCAAATCATCCGCCGACATTTCCGCCACCTCCAAAATGACCTCACCACCAGGGATATATTTCCCTCCCCACCCCTTTCCGCCTTTCGCAAAGACTGTTCCCTCCGTGACTACGTGGTCAGGTCCATGCCCCCCAACGACCCACCCTCTCATCCTGGCACTTTGCCCTGCCACCGCAGGAACTGTAAAACCTGTGCCCACACCTCCTCCCTCACCTCTATCCAAGGCCCTAAAGGAGCCTTCCACATCCATCAAAGTTTTACCTGCACATCCACTCATATCATTTATTGTATCCATTGCTCCCGATGCGGTCTCCTCCACATTGGGGAGACTGGGCGCCTCCTAGCACAGCGCTTTAGGGAACATCTCCGAGATACCCGCACCAATCAACCACACAGCCCCGTGGCCCAAAATTTCAACTCCCCCTCCCACTCTGCCGAGGACATGGAGGTCCTGGGCCTCCTTCACCGCCGCTCCTTCACCACCACACGCCTGGAGGAAGAACGCCTCGTCTTCTGCCTCGGAACACTTCAATCCCAGGGCATCAATGTGGACTTCAATAGTTTCCTCATTTCCCCTTCCCCCACCTCATCATAGTTTCAAACTTCCAGCTCAGCACTCTCCCCATGACTTGTCCGGACTTGTCCGACCTGCTTATCTTCTTTTCCACCTATCCGCTCCACTCTCTCCTCCCCCACTCACCCATTGTACTCTATGCTACTCTCTCCCCACCCCACCTTCCTCTAGCTTATCTCTCCACGCTTCCAGCTCACTGCCTTTATTCCTGATGAAGGGCTTTTGCCCGAAACGTCGATTTCGCTGCTCGTTGGATGCTGCCTTAACTGCTGTGCTCTTCCAGCACCACTGATCCAGAAAATAGCATTAACCACAGGTTCACTGGACATGCCATCTGCCGAGACAATTTTGCAAATGAAATAAAAACGGTTTGGGCATTTTTCTCACCGAAATATGGCAATGTATTAACATAATTGTATACATCCCTACATTCTCCCTTCATCTTCATCCTGCTAATTTAACTTTCTTATCTAATTCCAAACTTCAGAATTTCAAATTCTCCCTCTCTTCCTATTTCCTCTCTTTCTCTTTCTCTATCTTCTCTCTCTTTCTGTCTCTCTCTTTATCTTCTAACTCCATTTGTCATATTTGCAATTTAAGTTTCTCGAATTCGACTGCAGTTTCCTGCTTCTCTGATAGACCAAAGTGCTTGACCAACTCCATTATGATGACAGCTTTCCCTTTGTCCCTGTTGAAACCCAATTCTAATCTACATGTTAATTCTAAAAGTATGCCCTTCCTTTGTCTTTCTACACTTGCTTGGCAAATTTGGAAATCACCTTTAAACCTCAGAACCTCTTTAGTAATATTAAAAGCCATTTCTTTTAATTTAACCAACCACAAGGAAACAAAATTAAATGAATTTTGTCACCTGTTTTATTTGAAGATCGAGGTCACTAACTGCCAAGTGATGGAATCTGCTGGGACCTTTTGTACCCCAAATCTGTTCAAATCTGTTCAAATCCCATACGACAAGCCTTCAAACTGTTATGATGTCGATGTTTAACTCCCTGTTAATTAAAACCACACACCCAGAAAAGCTCACCTCACCTGGTAATCTGTCAAAACACGAGTGACAAAGTAGTCCCAAATTCCACTAATAAGAGAAAAATAACAATTTGTAAGTATGCATTTTAACTCGCTGAGCTTGATGGTTTGTTTTCAGATGTTTTCTGGGTCTTGGTTTCTTAAGGTGCATGATGTCATTTCCAGTTTTTTGTTCAAGGGAAGGTAGATAGGCTCTAAATTGATGCGTTTGTTGATGGACTTCTGGCTAGAATGTCATGTTCCTAAGAACTTTCGTGCGTGGCTTTGTCCTAAGAAGTGTGCATTGTCACAGTCAACGTGGTGTCCTTCTTTTTCTGTATGAATGGAAACTAGTGATCGTGGGTCATGTCTTTTGGTGGCCAGTTGGTGTTCATATATCCTGCTAGCACGACAACAGGACAGTCTGAAATGGAGAAAAAAAGATTCTAGATACACTGTTTAATCAGTGTGTGTTCAGATAAGTAACACTCTTCATATGTGTACAACGCATTCTGATTAACAGCTGAGACACAGTTAACACAAAAAAATGATGCACATGATGAATAATATTTTTTAAGCATTAAAACATTATTTGATCATCATCTGAAGTGATACCTTCCCTTTCTCTCAACGTTCCCCCTTTTCTGGGATTCCCAACTCTAGTCTCTCATTTTTATCAGAATGTGTGTTAGAAATTCTTGTTTCTGGTTATCAAACTTACTTCAGTTAATCCCCTTTCTACCAGGAATTAAATATGTTGGCCTGTTGGGTACTTTCCATAACTAGTGTCTGTCATATTATTGGAGAGGAAAGTTATGGCATCAGACCCAATATTTGAACATATTGCTATGTTGTACGTGCACTGTACAAAGGACCACAGCACACAGGAATTGCCAAAACATTGAGAGAAGTACATCTACTTCTTTCGATAATGTAGTTTTCCCATTTTCCACATCTCCATATCTATATCCTCTCTCTCGTTCTCCCTTTGTATCTAGTTAATAAATCCACCAATCTTCGTGGCCCATCTCACAAAACTCATTCTTTCATTTTATACGTAATGCTTTCTTCAAGATGTAATGTGATTATAATTCAGCAATGTAACTACAAAGACAGGCGGGAGGAGCTGGCCAGAGTTAATTGGAAGGGGAGCTGAGCAGGAAAGACCATGGAGCAGCAATAGCAGGAGTTTCTGGGGAAAACTCAGAAGATAATACCAGGAATGAAACCCCAAGAAGATGAAACATACTCATGAGAGGACAAGGCAGCCATGAGTGATACGGCATCAAACCAAAAGAGGAAACATACAATGTGGTGAAGATGATTGGGAATGCAGAGAATTCATTGGTTCTGAAACTACATAAGGCTGGTATCACTGATACTACAGAGCTCTTAATCATGGTCAAGGAGAGAAACAGAGGAAACACATTCACTTTAAACACAGAAGATGGCATTTCTCAAGGAAAAAGATTCAGTTGAATCAAATATTTGAACTAAGATCAGTTAAATGCTTTTGCAGAATGTGTCAGATTGGAAGCAAGACCCGGGGAGACAGACCCTCAGCAGAATGAGAGTTTGAAAATTGAAGTATTTCCACATCAGAAACTAGGTTAGGTCACTGAGTGCAGGGCTGATGGGTGAATGGGTCTCAGTGAGAATTAGGGAACAGAACATACAGCATTGCAGATATTGCAGCTGGAAACTGCGTATTTATGTAGTGCTGTAGATCACAGCAGCAGGAGAAGCAGACCTGCATTCAACCACAACCTGTAACTTTTTGCCAGGATAACACCTCAGTCTGTCATTACCATCAACACCATCTATGGCTCAGTGACGAGTGTGGGTGAACATGTCAGAGTCAGAATCACATGAACTTTAACCTGATGCTAACTCATTAAAGCTACCGGACTTGACCAACAGATCTGAACGAATCCCTGCAGTCCTGCCACATTCAGTTATAAATGGTGATGGACGATTAAACAAATGACTGGAGGAGATGGCTCCACAAACATCCCCATCCTAAATAATGGAACAGACCTGCACATCAGTGTAAAAGAGAAGGATGTTTTATCTGCACCATCCTCTGCCAGAAGTGTTGAGTCGATGATACATCTCACCCTCATCATGATCCCCACAGAATCACAGATGCCAGTCTTCAACCAATTCAATTCACTGCACGTGACATGAAGAAACAGCTGAACACAGTACATACGACAAAGGCAATGGGCCCTGACCCCATTCCTGCAATAGGACTGAAGCCTTGTGCTGCACAACAGGTCGTGTCCCTGGGGAAGCTCTTTCATTCCAGCTCCACCTCTAACATCTCCCTGGCAATGTGGAAAATTACTCAGCTGTATCCAGTCCCTTAAGAGGGCAATAATTACAATCTGACCAATTATCACCCTCTCATTCCCATCACGACCGACAAATTGGGTGGGAGTTCTTTTTGACAGAGCTGACAAGCAGCACAGAAATATCCTGCTCAGTGTGGTTTTCGACAGGTCCCCATGTGGAGATGGTGCTGTTGTGGAAATGTCACTGGATTACTAATCCAGACCATGATAATGCTCTGGCAGCGGTTGGAAGTTAAAAACAATTAATAAAATATCGAGATCTAAAACCTGGGGTCAGTAACAATGACCATGAAGCCAATATCGATTGTAAACAGAATTTCCTTCTCCAATGTACTTTTAGGAAGTGAATCTCCCGTGATTTCCTGGGCTGGCCTAAAACTGACGCCAAAGACCCTGACATGTGATAAACATTTCAATGGTCTCTGAAACGGCCAAGCAAGGCACTCATTTGTATCAAACTGCTCCGAGGTCTGAAAGAATGAAACCGGACAGAACACCCGGTCCCAGCATCAGTGTCAGAAAAGGGAATGGGAACACAGTCCTTCCTAACATCTGACAGCATGTGACAACATTTACAGAGCTTTCCCACAGACTGCACAGAAACAGCGGGAAAGGAGTAGGTCATACAACACATTGAGCCTCCCCCATTCTATTTCATGGAAAAAATCTCCTCGATGCACTTACCCCGCATGATGTACATATCCGTTAATGTGAGTAACCTTGGGAAGCTATAAAATAGGAAGTGCAGTAGTATGTTTGGTCCACCGTGTTTGCTAACCAATTCAATGTAATGATGGTTGGTCCTTCATTTCCACACCGTACTCCTGCTCTCCCACCATCCCTTCACTGTCTCTAAATCCTTACTTATAATCAGTGTCTTGGTTTCCAGGTGCGAGAGAATTCCCCAGGGTCACCAATGTCTGAATGCAGCCAGTTATTCTCATCTCAATGCAGTGTTACCTGCTTGTACCTAATGCTGAGGCCCCTTGTTTTAGACATCTCAGACAGGGGAATAATAATCTCTGCTTCCAATCGGTCTCACCCTGTCAGAGTTTTGTATATTTTACTGAGATCTCCACTCATTTTCCTAAACACCATTGAATACTGGCCCAGTCGCCCCAAACTCTGTTCCCATAACAAGCCTGTCATCCCAGAGACCAGTCTGGTCATCCTTCACTGCTCTCCCTCAATGTCAGGTTTATCCTTTATTAGGTGAGGAGACCAAAACTGCACATAATGCTGCACAATGTTCGAGATGGGGTCTCACGAAGGCCCTGTACACCTTCAGTAAGACACTCTTACTCCTCGACTCAAATCCTCCTGAAATGAAGGTCAACACACCATTTATCTTCCTCACTGCTTTCTGTTTCTGCAATATTGCTTTCAGCGATTGGTGTACAAGGAGATGCAGATCCTTTTCCGTGTTATAGCTCCCACTTGCTGGTTAGATATACACTGGTCAGCGTGCCAATGCCATTCCGAGTATTGACATCTGGTTACAGAACTCACTGCGCTGCAGGGGCCTCAGAGGTTTATGCAGAAGAAAACAATAAAACGGAACATAAGTCCCTTTGTAGATCAACATGTTTCAACCAATCCTTTTCAAATGGTAGGCTGCCAATTTATCGTTTCCACCAAAGGGCACACTGTCACCTCTATCCACATTGTTCTCCATCTGTCACGTATTTACCCTTTCACTCCACTTGTCTTAGTCTTCTTGGTGCTTTTTTACAACCTCCTCACCCACTCACAATCCCCAAAAAAAACCCAAGAGAAAATCACCTTTTTACAGTGATAGTATACTCACAACTCCACCATCAATAAAATGATCCATCAAAATATTTAGAATATTTCTAAATAGACGTGGTCGTGAGTTGGAAAGATGGTTTCTGAGGATCTTTGGTGAATCATTTCATTGCAGCATGTGGATAGTAAAACACTGCTGCTGCTGCTGCTGCTGAGGGTTGATGACAGAGCATTGTGGGTGAAGGGACAGTCAAACTGGCTGCTTTGTCCTGATAGTATAACGATTCTTGAGTGTTGTTGGGGCTGCACTCATCCAGGCAAATTGGGAGTCTTCTATCGCACTTCTGACTTAGATGATGGGCAGACTTTTGGAAGTCAGGGTGTGAGTTACTCGCCGCAGTATTCCTAGCTTCTGACCTGCTCTTGCAGTTACTGTGTTTATGTGGCGAGTCCAGTGAGTTTCTGAGCAATGATTACCCACCAGGACTTTGATACTGGGGGATTCAGTGATAGTAACACCATTGAATGCCAAGGGGCAGGTTAGATTGTATTTTATTGGTGATGGTCATGGTCTGGCATTTGTGAGGCCTGAATATTACTTGCCACTTGCCAGCCTGGATACTGGCCAGATCTTGTCGCGTTTGAACATGGACTGCTTCATTATCTGAGGAGCCACAAATGTTGCAGAACATTGTACAATCATTGGCGAACATCCCCACTCCTGACCTTAAAATGGAGGGAAGGTCATTGATGAAGCAGCCCTGAAGATGTTTTCGGCCACTGCTCGAGGGACTCCTACAGACATGGAGCTGAGTTGACTGACCTTTTTCAACCATGACCATCTTCCTACGTGTCAGGTATGATTCTAACCAGCGGGGAGTTTGCCCCGATACCCATTGATTCTAGTGTTGCTAAAGCACCTTGATACCACATTTGGTCGAAGACTGCCTTGTTTTAAAGGGCTGTCACTCTCAAACCATCTCTGGAATTCAGCTCTTTTGTCCATGTTTGAACTAAGGTAATGAGGTCAGGAGCTGAGTGACCGTGGGGGAGCCCAAACTGGGCGTCATTGACCATGGTATTGCTGAGCAAGTGCTGCTTAAAAGCACTGACAACTTCCATCACTTTACTGATGATCGAGAGTAGACTGATGGGGTGGTAATTGGCCGGAATAGATTTGTTCTGCTTTTTATATACAGGAGATACTTGGGGTAATTTTCATGTAATCGGGGAAAGCCATTGTTGTACCTGTATTGAAACAGTTTGGCTGGGAGAGTGGCAAATTATGGAGCACAACCTTTCAGTACTATTGCCAGAATGTTGTCAGGGTATGTATCCTTTGGAGTAACCAGTATCTCCACCCGTTTCTGGATATCGCGTGGACTGAATCGAATTGGTTGATGACTGGTAACTGAATTGCTGAGGACCACTGGAGGGGGCTGAAATGGATCATCAACTCAGCACTTCTGACTGAAGATTGTTGCGAAAGCATCAGCCTTATCTTATACACTGAAGTGCTGGGCTCTTCCATCATGGAGGAAGGGGTTATGTGTGGAATCTCTTCCTTTAGTGAATTGTTTAATTGTCCCCAACGTTTCTCGACAAGGTGTGGAAGGACTGCAGAACTTAGATCTGATCCTTTGCTTGTGGGATCACTTAGCTCTGTTTATCACTCACTGCTAATACTATTTGGCGCACAAGTTGTCCTGTGTGGTGGCTTCACCAGGCACCACACTGTCAGGTATGCCCAGTGCTGCTCCTGCCATCCTGCACATCCATTGAACCAATGTTGATTCTCTGGCTTGATGGTAATTGTTGCGAGGGGGATATGCCAGGCCATGAGGTTGTGTGGCTGTACAATTCTGCTGCTATTGCTGACCCACAATACCTTATGGACACCCAGACTTGAGCTGCTAGATCTGTTCGAAGTCTGCCCTATTTAGCACCGTGATAGTACCACCCAAAATGGTGGAGGTTATTCTCAATGTGCAGGTGTGACTTTGTCTCCACAATGACTATGCGGTGGTCACTCTTACCGATACTGTCATGGACAGATACTTCTGCAACTGGCAGATTAGTTAGGCTGTGGTCAGTATGTATTTTCCTCTTGATGGTTCCTTCACCACTTGCCACTCTCACAGTTATATCCTTTAGGACCCGGCCAGCTCGATCAGTCATGCTGTCGCTGAGATACTCTTGGAGGTGGATATTGAAATCCTCCACCCAGAGTACATCTTGCATCCGTGCGACGCTGAGTGCTTCCTCCAAGTATTGTTCAGCATGGAGGAGTACTGACTCATCAGTTGAAAGAGGCTGGTACATGGTAATCAGCAGGAGGTTTCCTTTCCCATGTGTAAACTAATGCCATGAGACTTCATGGAATGCGGAGTCATTGTTGAGGACTCCAAGAGCAATTCCATTCCAACCGTATCCCAATGTGCCGCCACTTCTGCTGTATCCATCCTGCTGATGAGACAGGAGATGTCTGGGGAAGGTGATGGGGAGTATGGGACATAGTCTGAAATGGATCATCCACTTAGTATTTCTGACTGAGGATTGTTATGAATGAATCAGTCTTATCTTATACACTAAAGTGTTGGGCTCTTACATCATGGAGGAAGGGGTTATTTGTGGAATCTCTTCCTCCAGTGAATTGTGTAATTGACCCCAACGTTTCTTGACTAGATGTGGAAGGACTTATACCTTACAGAATCATACCATACAGACAATGTCAGGCTATTGCTTGACGAGTCTGGTTATTTCTATTCATTGTTTCCTGCCAGCTATCCCATTCTAGAAACATGTCCATACATTAGCCCCAATCCACTCAGATTTGATTATGCAAACTGGGCTTGGAGCTGTACCAAAATTTATCTAAAAATCAAAATGTTTAACATATATTGCTTTTCTTTCATTTGTCTCCCATTCTGTATCTCAAACATAATTCCCATTTCATACATCTATGTTAGTGTTGTCTATGACCATTACTTTCAACCCCAATAATTTATCCTAAACAATTTCCTGACTATGTTCTATGTTCCATGTACTCTATCATTTTCCCACACCAGACTTGGTTTTCCTTGTATTGTTAGAAAGTTCTGTGAAGTCAGAACTGAAGTAGTGGCTTCATAGGTCTGCCATTTCCCTGCTCCCCATTCTCCATTCTCTGGTTTAAAACTGTAAGGAAACAGTACATGTTACTCATATGTTTCACATTGACATGATTTATCAAGTTATTACAGTTCACTCTTATAACCCTTGTGAATATACTCTTCAGAAACTCATCTTTTCTCGCCTTAAACTGCTTAATAACTTCCACATGGTACACTCACAGGAGCATAGACTCTGTGCCAACAGAAGTACAGCACGATCTATATTAGTCCCACTTTCCTACAGCAGGCCCACAGTCTGGAATGTTATGACACTTCCAAGTGCTCGTCCAAGTACGTTTTAATGATTGCGAGGTTATCTGTGATAATTCCCCTCTCAGGAACTAATCCCAGAACACAACATCCTCGAGCTGAAAAAAATGTTTAAATCGTCTCTGAAACTCAAACGTTTCACTTTAAAAGTCTGCTCCTTTGTTCTCGACCCACTGACTAAAAGGAACAGCTGCTGTCTATCCACCCTGTCCGTGTCGCTCATAATCTTATCCTACTGAATCATGGACCCCTCAGCTTTCTCTGCTCCAAAGTAAACAACCCGAGCTTATCCAGCCTCTCTCCATAGCTGATATGCTCCATCCCAGGGAACATCCTGGTGAATCACCTCTGCACCCTCTCCAGTACAATCACATCCTTCCTGGAATGTGGCTCCCAGAGCTACATACAGTATTCCATTTTGGCTGAACCAAAGCCCTGTATTGCTCTTATAATCTACACCCTGAGTAGGAAACACAACACCCAAGGTCCAATTCTTAACTACTCCATTACCCTGTCCAGTCACATTCAGGGATGTGTGGAGAAGCACACTCTGAGATTCCCACTGTGCTGCCATTCATTGAGTCCTCCCCTGCCTGGTTCCTTCTCCCAAAGTGCATCACCTCATATTTATCAGGGTTACATTCAATCTGCCATTGATCTGCCCATCTCACAATTCTATTTGCATCTTCCTGTAACTTAAGGCCTTCCTCCTCACTGCTAACCACTCAGCCATTCGTTACGTCAAACATAAACTTACTTGGTACACCAGGGGACACTGCTCTCCAGTCACACAAACAGGCCTTCTCCCACCACCCTCTGTCTCCTGCTACTAGGACAGTTTTCGTTGTAACTTGTCAAGTTTTGCTTCATATTGTGAGATTTTACTTTATTTTTCAGTGCCCCAGGTGGAAATTTGTCAAAGACCTTCCTAAAAAAAAACAATCGACCTCCTCAAACTAATAAAATCAAACCCATGAGATGTGACTTCCTTCTGATAAAGTCATGATGATTATCCCTGATCAAACCTTGCGACTCTGATTGGAGTTCGATTTTCTCCTTCCCTATTTTCTCCAGTAGTTTCCTTAACAGTGATCTAATACTCGCTCGTCTATAGTTCCCTGGTCTACCTCTCCCATCCTTACTGTGAAGTGGAATCGTATTAGCAGTTCTCCAGTTCTCTGGCACCTCCCCTATGGTCAGATTCTAATTAAAATATTCAGTCCGCAATGCAATCAACATGTGTATTGCTGCTTCCTCTGAAATACATGTATGAAGTACATCTGGTCTGCCAGATTTATAAATACTCAATCCAGCTTTCTTTTCAAAGATGATCCCAACACTGATAAGAATGATCTCAGATTTTACTTACACAAGTCCCATGGTCACTTGGTATTTCTGGAAGAATTTCTGGTCATTCTTCCATGAAGGTAGACACCAAAGGAACTGTTTCTTTTCCCTGAGATTTCTCTGTTCTCTGCAATAACTTATCCTGAACACACACCAACTGCACCACATTTGATCTTATTTTTTTTTCATACATTGATAGATGCTTTTTAGCAGTTTTTATGTTTTCTTTCATTTGCACGCTTTTTCTCTTTTTGATTTTCTTCTCAGTTTCTTGGTCATCCTTTGCTGGGTCCTACATTTCTCTGAATCCACTGGCTTACTGCAACACCTGGCATTTTTCTAAGCTGCCTCCTTTCATCTAATAGGTAGGTGAGGGTGGGGTTGAAAGTGATAGTCGGAGAGAAGGGTGGACCACATTGATAGGAAGGAAGGTGGATACATCAGAACATTCAAAAGGGCGGTGCTGACTTGGAAGGTTGGAGTGGGATAAGGTGGGATTAGAGTAAATGGGGAAATCCACTATGATCCCCTGTAGTTGGATGGTCCCAAGGCAGAAGAGGAGGCTTTCCTCCTCCAGGCTTCTGGTGGCTCGGATTTGGCGATGGAGCAGGCCCAGGACCCGCATGTCCTTGGCAGAATGGGAAGGGGAGTTAAAGTGCTCAGCCACAAGGCGATGGAGTTGTTCAATGTGGCTGTCCCAGAGATGTTCTCTGAAATGATCCAACGTTGACCTCCTGCCTCGCCAATGTAGAGAAGGCCACAGTGGGTTTAATGGATGCAGTAGATGAGGCGTTTTGTCTCCTTTTATCACCTTTCACTTTAAACCCCACCTTCATCTACCTATCGCAATCCCAGCTACCTCCCCCCTGTCACACCCCCTTCCCATTTATCTCTCAGCCCCATTGGCCCATAAGATTCATTCCTGATGAAGGGCTTATGCCCGAAACATCGATTTATCTGCTCTTAGTATGCTGCCTGGCTGTGCTTTTCCATCACCACACTCTTCGCCTCTGATCTCCAGCATCTGTAGTCCCCATTTTCTCCTCACACCTTGATGGCTTGCATGACTCAGATTTGTAACGGTTGCTTCAAATACGACAAAAACTGTCGTGTACTCAAACAGCATAAAAGAAAACCAATACATTGTGGTCACTGTTCCCAAAATGTCCTTTCCGGCAAAATTTTCAATTAGCTCTTCTGATCACTCAACACCAATTCCTAAATAACCTGATCTCGAGCTCAGTGATCAACATAATGTTCATATAAACCATCTCACACGTGGTCATGAAATCCATTTTTCCCAGCATTAGCATTCAATCGGGTTAACACAGTTTAGACATAATTTAAACATATATCATTACTGCAGTACCCACAAATGTGCATATCTCATTTCCTGTTTTATAACATGTCCAGCATTTGTATTGCAGCTTTCACTTTGATAATAGACAATAGACAATAGACAATAGGTGCAGGAGTAGTCCATTCAGCCCTTCGAGACTGCACCGCCATTCAATATGATCATGGCTGATCATCCTTAATCAGTATCCGCTCCCTGCCTTATCTCCATGACCCTTGATTCCACTATCTTTGAGAGCTCTATCCAACTCTTTCTTAAATTAATCCAGAGACTGGGCCTCCACTGCCCTCTGGGGCAGAGCATTCCACACAGACACCACTCTCTGGGTGAAGACGTTTCTCCTCATCGCTGTCCTAAATGGTCTACCCCGTATTTTTAAGCTGTGTCCTCTGGTTCGGCACTCACCCATCAGCGGAAGCATGTTTCCTGCTGCCAGAGTGTCCAATCCTTTCATAATCTTATACGTCTCAATCATATCCCCTCTCAGTCTTCTAAACTCAAGGGTATACAAGCCCAGTCGCTTAAGTCTTTCAGTGTAAGGTAATCCCGCCATTCCAGGAATTGACCTCGTGAACCAACGCTGCACTCCCTCAATAGCCAGAATGTCTTTCCTCAAATTTGGCGACCAGAACTGCACACAGTACTCCAGGTGTGGTCTCAACAGGGCCCTGTACAGCTGCAGAAGCACCTCTTTGCTTCTATACTCAATTCCTCTTGTTATGAAGGCCAGCATGCTATTAGCCTTCTTCACTACCTGTTGTACCTGCATGCTTGCCTTCATTGACTGGTGTACAAGAACACCCAGATATCTCTGTACTGCCCCTTTACCGAAATTAATTCCATTGAGGTAGTCATCTGCCTTCCTGTTCTTGCCACCAAAGTGGATAACTATACATTTATCCACATTAAATTGCATCTGCCATGCATCTGCCCACTAACCTAACTTGTCCAGGTCACCCTGTAATCTCCTAACATCCTCATCACATTTCACCCTGCCACCCAGCTTTGTATCATCAGCAAATTTGCTATTGTTATTGCTGATACCATCTTCTATATCATTAACATATATAACTCCCATTAATGTTTGCTCCTCCTTGCTGTTTTTGCGCTCCACCTTACTAGATTCTGTGGAATCTGAGCGATGTGGGCTCTGGGGAGATTAATGGCAGAGATCATCTCGCCACATCATTTATGATCTTCGCAAACTTTCATTTCTCCAGATCTCCCGTTATGCTGATGGAGTAGAGAAGGACAATGATCTTCCAACAATGCTCTGTATTCTCCCAGAGAGCTGAGACTGCTCTAACCTGGGTGGGAACATTACAGCAGGCTGGTAAAGTGTTGCAGCTGCTGTACAGGGAGATCACATCTGGAGTAGTGTGTACAGGTTTAGCCTCTTCTATGAAGAAAGGATGTTGTTATATTGGAAGCAGTTCAGAGATGGTTCCCTCAACTGATTCCTGCAATGAAGGTGCTAGATTATAACGAAAAGATGATCAGGTTGACCCAGTAGTCAATTACACAGATAGTGGAGAGAATCCATTCCGTTCTCCAGCCTGTTACACAGGAACACAGGAGGATATTCAGGCCTTCGACCCTGTTACACCAAAACAGGACGAGACCATTCAGTCCCTGGAGCCTGATATACATTTACAGAAGGAGGCCAATCAGCCCATCGAGCCTATAACAGTAGGCCATGCTGCACCAGTATCCTGTTAAACAACAACAGGATCAGTCCATTCAGCCTCCTCAAGTCTGTAACATAGGAACTGGAAGAGGTCACACAGTGACAGGAGATTGTTACACTGGGATAACAGGAGGTCATTCAGACCCACCGAGCCTATTGCAAGGAAATTGGATAATGATAAAAACTATCTGAGACTTCTTTCATGAGAAATGAAGAGGTAATTTAGACACGTGTCTGTTGTAGTATGTGAACAAGAGAAGAACAATTAATCCCTTGTTCCCATCTCCGGGATACATGAGGAGACCGTTCAGTATTTCCACCTGTTATGAGAAGACCCATCAGCCACTCAAAATGTTACACAGGAACGGGAAGATTCCATAATCTCCCAATCCTCTAAAGCATCAACTGGAGGAGGTCATTCTGGCCTTGGAGACGACAACGTGGGAACACCAGAAAGACATCAGCTCATCGATTTTGATGATGAGTCCTTTCAGTGACACATGGCTCTTACACAGCAATTGGAGCATATCTCTTCAAGTCTTGTGCCCATTAAACAGGAATTCAAAGAAAATGTAAAGGATTTCGAAAATGAAGAACTTATCATAATGGTATACATTAGGTACTAAAGTGTGACAATAAACTATTATAAATTATGGCAAATTGTTAGAGTCCATTGTTCAGGACATTTGCAAAGTTAAACCACAATCCATCAGAGTCAACATGGTTTTACGAAGGCTAAACCGTGTCTGAATTGTTTGCTTGAGTTATTTGAAGATGTCACAAACAAAGTGGGTCGTGGGAATCCTGGAGATGGAACATATCTAGTCTTCCTGAAGGCATCGGATATGTCGCTTCTCCAAAGAGTAAATGGTAAGATCAGACAACATGAGTTTAGGAGTAATCTATTAGCTTGGATGGAGGAATGGTTAACCAACAAAATGGAGTCAGATGGAATAAATGTGTCATTTTCTTTTGGCAAATGCAGTTTGTGGGGTGCCATTGATTTCAGGACTCATGCCTCAACCATTTGCGATCGATGGTATTACTGCACTCGGTTGGTGGGATAGAAAATACAATGTCACATTTTCAGATGACACTAACATTGGTGGGAAATTACTTCAGAATGATGATGCAAGAGATTTAAAACTATATGGATAGGTTTGGTGAATTTGCCAACATTTGGCAAGGAAAATTAAAGTGAATAAATATGGGGCTATTCAAGTTGGCCAGTATAATAGAAAGACCAATTATTATCTAAATGGAGAGAAAGTTCAAAGTGCTTAGGTGCAGAGGGATCTGGATGTCTGCTTGCATATCACAGAAAACCTGCCTGCAGATACTGCAAGTAATGAGAAATGCCAGCATAATTTCAGTGTTTATTTATGAAAGGATAGAGTAGAAAGGTAGGGAGTGTTGGTGCAGCTAAGCAAGGCATTAGTGAGGCTGCAACTGGAGTACAGTTTGGGTGTCCTGCAGAATGTGGTATTTCCATTGGAGGCAATTCAGAAAAGCTTCATTAGATTGATTCCATATTTGAAGTGTTTGTCTAATGAAGAGAAATTGAGCAGTTTAGGCCTATACTCTCCAGTTTATAAGAATGAAAAGAGATCTCATTGAGGTCTGTAAAATGCTAAAAGTAATTGAATGTGTAGAAATGGAGCGGATTTTGTTTTCATGTGGCGCAATCTACAACAAGAGACTAGAGTTTTAGGATGGAAAGATGGCAGGAAAGTGGAACAGAGGCCGTGTTGACATCAGCCTCATCGAGGGGTTGGAGTCCTCACAGATGCTCCTTGTTCTTATTCAACTCTTCGACTGTGTTGCCCAGGAATGGGGAAGGACTGGGTATCATACAGAAGCAGGCACTCAGGATAAATCAGTCTCAATCAGTTAGACAGAACGTAACCCGTAGGGTCAAAGAATAACCAGTACTTGGTTCTCAACTATTTACAGTCTATATTAATGATCAGGAGGATGGAACAGTTATACAGATGCTGAGTTTAGTGATGTCGCTGTGGTAAGCAAGAGATTAAAAGATCAAGAGAGGGTGGGGAGTCTGCAAATAGATTCAGAGAGGTAAAGGCAATGGATAATAGTTTGGCAGGTGGAATTTAACATGACATAACATGTCATTTCATTTATAGGAATAACGGAAAGCAATATGTTACTGAAATGGAAAGGGATTACAGGACTTAATGATACTGTGTACTAGGGGGTTCACTCAGACCCGTTTAGACATGGGGGGCTTTGCTCCATCCCTGATCGTCAACTCCCAGACACTCCAAGTGACCCCATTGCTCTCCGTACACATGGACAACTTTGATGTTGATTGGTGGTGGGGATGGTGTTTTGAAACGTGCATCAAGGGGAGGCCTTTATCCAAGATACATTCATTTCTTCCTACGTGGAGACCCAATGACGATGGGAATGGCTGACTGCTTCTGAATGAGGAGGCCGTGACTGCTGCCAGGACAGTGGGTATTCACCAACATGATGTACTGTGTATGGGTATACTGTAACATTAATAGAGAGAGAGCTCCTTCAGTTCCTCTACCTCTCCCCATTGACATGGGTTCTCTGCAGATGCCATGCACACTATCGGGAATCCCACTATACCACTGGATACACCCAGCAGCTCCCTGCTGTGGGAAAAACAATGTATTTACCTCATCCACTATATATATCCTCCATCACCGAATGGTGACATTGATGTTGAGATATTGGGAAATGACGGATATGTCACCTAGTTCTGCCTGGAAAGTTATGGATTATAGAAACTGAATGAAACTGTGACCCTAACAGCCACTGGCAGCACCATCCTCCCCCTGGTGTGATGCGGCAGGACGTGTTGAAGGAGATGACACCGCTTTGTGCCCAGCTCCTTGTTTAGTCAGGGTCCCCTCACTATCTGCTCCTGGTTTAAGTGTAGCCTGGGAAGTTGATCCTGGAATACTTGGAGTGGATACAGCAGATCCCTTTCCCCACACACACTCACTCCGTGGCTTCAGAGCTTCCCCTCTCTGCAGCCTCTGCTTCATGTGTTGTTCATATTGCAGGCTCAGATGCTGTAAATACAGTCCCCATGCTCCATCCACAGTTGAGTCACGAAATCCTCAGGTCTCCCTGAATGTCTGAGGCAGCTTACAGCACAACTTCCAGCAAACCATCCCCAGCCACTCCACTAAATTTTTAATAACAGGGGTCAGTCAGAGACCCCTTGGCTACAAGTGTTGTGGACCAGACCAGATTCCCGCAAAATATTTTAAGAAGGCCGCTTAGACTCAAATCTTTCCTTATTTTGAATAGATGGGAAGCGTGCTTTCTAGATATATTGTGACTGGTCAACCTACTCGACATGAAGCAAAATATAATCTATTCAAATACTTTAGTTAAAATACAATCAAAGAAAAGAAAAATGAGGGATGGCTTATATGTTGGAACACTTACACAAACAATAGATACCATACCATCTTGGTTTACACCGCTTGGCACAAAGATATATTCAAATGTATTCAGATGCTTACAGCAGTTTTCCAATCCAGGAGGAAACAACATCAACAGAGATCTCAGAGAGAAAAGCAGCTGGGGATCATGTATTGAAACTTCCAACCCTTCTGGGATCCCAGCAGCTTCTTAATGCTGCAGCTAAAAACAAAACGAGAAAACCTGATCTGGGAGAGCTGGCCACTGCCCTTCCATTGTTACCACCGTTTTAATGAAACCTAAAGGCTTTCTCAATTAGTTACTTAAACTGTTTTCAGACAGCAGTTCAGCACCTCTGTCTTTAAAACTTCTCTTCAAAAAAATAACCCAAGAGAAAATCACCTTTTTACAGTGATAGTATACTCACAACTCCACCATCAATAAAATGATCCATCAATCTACAGAAATGGATTCATTTTTGACCTCCTAACCTTCCTCTAGTAGCAGACTGAAATGCATATATATTACGTTGACTCTGAGCATACAAATGTTCACAACTAGATTCGATTTCAGTCATTTTACTCCTGCCACAGAATGCCTTTGTCTTTTTTCATCCAAGTCTCTACAACGTGTCAAAACATAGGTTTTCTTGCCCTGTCAACTGTATAATTTCACATTGAATGGCAGCAATAATAAGCTCAATCGAAACAGACTGGTATTATTCTCTCCAAACCTCTCCAAAAACTTTAAGGGGTCACGATCAGTGATAAAAAAAAATGTTCCAGGTATGTTGTTCACAATTTAAAAGCTGAAATGTTGTAACGCCAACGTCAAGCTCAAGGCCTCCTTCCCCATTGTGGAATAAACCTGTTGATGTTTCCACTGGACACTTCAACCACACGTTACATAATGGAGCACTTCTCATCTCTCCAATACTCCCTCTGAATGACATAGCTCCTCATATTTCAGCATTAAAGAATTACATGCTGCTATGCCTCTCAATGCTGTAACCTCTTTACTGGCTTCTCCTGGCCTATGCCAATAAACCTTACTCTCACAGGGATATGATTTAAGAAGATCTTGCACATTCTTCTCAATCCCTCACAGAAACCAAACTTTGGTTTCAGAACTAAGTCAGCATCAGCTGCCATTTCAGCTTCTAACCTTGGCATTGTAACTCTCTGCTCTTCCCCACGAGTTCTCACGGCTGCAGGAAGTGAATTGTTGAGCTTCTCCAAAATAAGAATCTCTCTAAGAGTGTCATTGGTTTGCTCAGTTTTTAATATCCTTACCCACCTTTCAAAATTATTATTTTTGATTCTTTCAAAGCCAATGTGCGTTTAACCAGGGACGCTATTTTAGATTCCTGAAACGCTGTCTGTTGCCTTCTGGCACGAGCTCACATGCACTTCAGATGGCTTTCTACATCTCCTCATACTCCTCAGATACCTCCTCCGATAGGATGCAAATACCAGCAGCTTTGTTTGGATCAACTAAATCCATATGGTCACTGGGCACTGCATTTGTTTAGCCACTTTCTCAAATGAAATTAAAAAGGCTTCCCCGTCCTTCTCATCAAATTTAGATAATGCCTGGATGTATCTAAACAGATCCCCATCAGACCTTTGGCTACTATAAGGTTGCTCATCCTCACTCACCTCCTCATCCAGCCTACAGCCTACCTTCATCACTGCCTTCCATGTCCACTTCCCTCTCTAATTGCTAACTTTTGAAGTTGAAACTCTCTGCTTTTCTTCTCATTTTCTCTGTCTCTTCTCCATGTCCTTTTCTTTTATTTCTACTTTTCATCATAATTCAAACTGTTTCAATTCTTTCTCATGTTCACGGTGCCTCATTTGAAATTGAATTCGAGCCATTTCTAAAGAGTCTGATGTCAGATCCTCCAAATGTAATTATTGAGCTATAACTGTAATTATCTCTCATTTTCTCACAGACAAACGCAGCCCCAACTTCAGCTTGTCTGCCAATTCCTACAGCTTTGTCTTAAATAACTTTTGTAAAACTTTAATTCTTCCACACACAGAAAATTCTTAGTGACTGAAAGAATCTTTATACACAAAGCACTGTTAAACCAACCGAATTCAACATCTGGAACAAAAGACACTGAAAAATATCATACACGACATTGGAACCCAATAGCCTCCAGTGTATGCATGAGCTTATTCTGGATGCTCTGGTTTACCCCACAATCCAAAGATGAGCGTGTCAGGTAAATTGGCCATGCTTAGTTGTTCATAGTTTTCAGGGATGTGTGGGTTAGGTGCCTTAGTCGGGGTAAATGTGTCATAATAGGGTAGAGGAATTGGCCTGTGTAGGTTAATCCTTGGTGGGTCGGGTGTAGACGTGTTGGATCAAATAACCTGTTTGTACGCTGTAGGGATTGTAATTCTAAACCCAATTAACGATTTAGAACCAGACAAGAGACCCCAGTTTGCTATAGACCAACCAAACTGTCTCAAACTATTTTAAGAAGGTAGCATGAATGCCAACTTTTCCTTAATAACAAGATAGATGGGAATTGGATGTCCCAGATGTGATTCCACTCATCAAACCACTCACCATTATGCAAAACACACTATATTTAAACACTCTAATGAAAATCCATACAAAATGAAGAGGAATTTAGAATAACTTAGCTATTGGAAACCTTAACTGAATGATGGACACAGACCCTGCTACAAATGAACTGTTCCAATATACTAATATCACCTAAACACGCCCTTTGGCAAAAATGAGCATTCAGACATACTTTCTTGCATACAGTTCTCCAGTCCAGGAGGAAACAGTATCAAGTGAGGTTTCAGAGAGAATAGCAGCTAGGGATAATTTATTAAAACTTCCAATCCTTCCGGGACCCAAGCACCTGGTGACTGTGACATCTGCAAGGAAAAAAACTATAAAGCCTGGTCTGTGCCAGCTGGCCATTGTTACTACTATTTATTAAAAAACCATAAAAGTCTCAAAAGTTTTTCATTGAGCCGTTTTCAATAGGCACTTTGGCCTTTAAGACCTCTTACTGAAAAAAGGAGAAAATAACCTTTTCTTTAAAAAAAAGTGACAGCATTGCTACATAATTTAAATGACTGTTCCTTTATTCAAGGGGCTTCCTCGTGTTCCTGACCGCGTGATCACCTGAGAGGGACAAACACAGGCACAGACCAAGTTACAGGGATGTGTCTCATAACTTCTGAAACACGCCTGTCCATGGACCATCACATGGGACATACCGGGAAGTGAACAACAGCCTGACACACACCATTTCACTGTTTCTGATCTACACAATGTCAGCACTCGATACACTAGGGAGCAAAAACCCAAGGCCAGGGAAAGATACAGAGGGACAGAGAGATTCACATTAAAGACAGAAACAGACAGTTAATTAACTGGGAGGAGGTTGTGGAAATATGGGGAAAATTATTGGGCCGTGGGACTAACTGGAGAAGTGAGATCTTCGAGAGTAAAATTACAAGAATGAGAACATTCAATAAAGGCATTGTCAGATCAGCAGAAATAGTTTGTTACATCAAATTCTGAATTTACTTCACAGAACATCACAAATAGCATAAACTGGGACAAGATGACAGCCCCGTATGGAGAGCTGTGCAGACCATGCTAGTGTGTTGCTCAGTAAACTGCACTATCTGCCCAGCATGGAGAGCATTGCAAACTTTACTATCATATGCAAACTATACTCGCAACAGATTACTGCCTACAATGGGAAGGTTTGCTGCGTGTATGTGTTCATCAGAAACTGAGGGACAGTGCGTGTGTGTGTGCGTGATTGGTGTGGTTGAATGTGAAACTCAGTGTTTGAGAAGGAACGCACATGGAAGAAATTATTTTAAATACGAACAACTGGCAGGCTTTTTGTTAATCAACAGAGAGAGAACGAGAGAAGTTTCATGGACAGATGAGATAAAGTGTTTGAGAATGTTAAAATAAAGCCATTGCCAGACACAACAGCAATATACATCGGTGTGTACATGAATGACAGATGGATGGGAGTTTGGTGTGAGTTCGAATCAGATTTGCTTCAACAGGTTTGAAGCCGGGAGCGTCAGCAGCAGATTATTAACTTCATTAAGACGGTATTTCATAGCTCAAGGTTCAAACAGCAGATGGAATACACCAGTGAGATATATCCTGGAGTGGTGAGTTTTTCAAGTTAGAAATGGTCAGGGTATGGTGTCAGGAATCAGCTCATGGTCAAAGGGATCTCCCACAGTTGTGACTTGTCTGCTTCTGCAGCAGATATTAGCCAGGGATGGGATGGAAGTGGAGTTTGTAAACAGAACAGTGGAGAGTGACCTCCATGCTGTTAATATTTAAATACCAAAGGCGATGATACAATAAAATGTAGTTCTCCACTGAAACTGAGTAGGGCAACATAGAGACCCATGAGTAACACTGCCAGAGCAGAGAGGGAGACAGTAATTGAACACCTTCTTTGATGTAGTTAGTAGTGGTCTGGAGAGTGAATATCTGGATTGAGAATTTCAACAGGAACAATAATAGTGACAAGAAGGGTAGACTATATGAAGGAACAGTAATACAGTCATAACCGGTTTATAGAAAAAAAAATCTGGACAGTGACACTTACCAGGAACACCAACGATAGCCAGGAAAGGATCATAAAAATATTGAATAATGAGAAGAGCGTAATAGATCCGTGATGATAATGACCACCAATAAAATGCAGAAAGATACGAAACATAATCGGATAAACTCCTATCTATTTTTGGAACGTGCCAGTCTAATGCTCCTAGATTCGGATACATTTTTGGAACATTCCAATCTAATTTTCTCAGATTCGGATCTCTCCGCCCCCTCTCTCTAAATCTGCCGATCCCTTTCAGTGCTGTCAGTGATGCTCCCGCTCATGTTATGGGATAACACATTGAACGGCGCCCATTTATCATTAAAGATGGAAACCCTCCACTGGGATAATTAGAATCCATGGAGATTGGTAGTAATCACAGCCACAGAACAAACACTGGGAAACTGAGCAAAGGCTACAACAACGGATGAATGGGCACTGCACAACAATCAACAGACAGGAGTGTTCCCTTCCAGTTGGGGAATACTTCAGTGGTCCAGGACATTCAACCTCCGACCTTCTGGTGACCATCCTTCAAGGCGGCCTTCAGGACAGGCAGCAGCGAACAGTGGCCGAGCAGAGGCTGATAGCTATTTTCAGTACTCATAGGGAGAGCCTCAGCCGGGACAGTGGGTTCACGTCACATTACAGGTGACCCCCATTGCACTGTATACACACACACACACACACACACACACACACACACACACACACTCCTATACACACACATGCATACGGACACACATGTACACAGACACTCACACATACGCTTACAGACACCCACACTCAGACAGGCATCCGATCAGAGATTTAGACCACTCTGCACTCATGCACACACATATACACTCTCTCTCACTGATACTCAACCCCCCCACCCCAGCCACGCAAACACACACATGCACCCCTCACAGACTTAAGAAAGTCTACATCACTCACACACATATACACTCCCTCTCAACCAAGACAAACACACACACACAAACAAACAGACAAAGACCCACATGCACACATATATTTTATGGGGTGAATTTGTACTTGCAGAGCTACATTGTACTTTGCTCAAAAACTGCATGAATTCATGTAAACCTCTGAGCTCAAAAACTGCATGAATTCATGTAAAACTCTGTAATCTCACTTTTCAGATTAGAATCAATCTAAACATCATGGTATAGACATAGAACACAGGGGGCTAACACCTTCAACATATTGTCTAGGTATCACTCAATGTTACAGCTAACCTGAGAATGCAACTTTAAAAGAAAAAGGTTTTGTGATTTACACATGAAAGAAATGAAACTATCATGGTATTCGAACAGATGAAAGACTCAAAAGACAATCAAGGTATCTTTCAATGTATAATTTCAGTTACATCACCCTGTAAATTTTTGCTATAAATTCTGTGCCTTAGAAGTGTGGCTTCCACTATCACCTGATGAAGGAGCGGCGCTCCGAAAGCTAATGTGCTTCCAATTAAACCTATTGGACTATAACCTGGTGCTGTGTGATTTTTAACTTTGTACACCTCAGTCCAACACCAGCATCTCCAAATCATGACTAAACAAACAGGCTCAGTTAACCAGTTCCACACATCACTTTTCATATCACTATAAAAGGGAATATTTACTGGGTTTGGATGGAATGGATGAGGGTTGCTGAGGGATGGACCATAACTCTTTAAACCTTTTAAATCTTTTTTAAACTTGTATATGAGAGTATTAACAAGACACTACAGGGGTCTATATATGTTCCGCTCTGTTTATGAAAGGAGGCAATTATAAAATAACAGATTGGCTGCATAAAAAAACCTCGGGTGGGTAAGTTTTTAGATCCCTGAACACAAAGTACAGTACTTATTGACCAGTTGTGAGGCTACTCCTGGTTTTAAGTGCCCTGTTATCAAATCCTTTCATAACCTTGAGACAGAGCAATGAGACTGCTGCTCAGCAACAGGCCGAAGCAATTCTGTCCCAATGGGCCTCTTACAGAGGGATAAGAGAAGGCCATTCAGCCCATATTAGCCTGTTGCTACTTGAAAAGGTGGAAATCTAGAATATTGGCACATTTTTCCAACAGAATCATTCAAAACAAAGAGCTGTGTTGCTGCAGCTGTATGAAGTGTTACTGAGAGGGCACCTGGAGTACATTGTGTTGTTTGTGTTTCTGTGAGAAGGGATGGACTTCCATCAGATACAGTTTAATGGCTGCTCGTAATCCATGGCTTGCTGTGTCATTTAATGTCTTGGGTCTGTTACACTGGGACATGAGGAGGCCATTCAGACTCTTGAGCCTGGTCCAGAGGGTCTGGAAGTATTTATTTAACTTTCAAGTCTGTTACGCATAAATATTAGTTTTAAATTAGTTTTGGAATCGGAAAGACCTACGGTAAATATTAAAGTTCTAACTTTGAACAAGGCCAATTTTGAAAGTGTTATGGAGACCTGTGAAAGGCTGATTGCAATAACCTATTCACAGGTAAAGGGATGGTTGGAAAATGCAAGGCCATTAAACTGGGTTTCAGAGAGTCCAGAGCCAACGTGTTCCCATTGGTGAGATGGGCAAGGCTGGTGGGTGCAGGGAGTGTTGGATGGCTAGATATATTGATGCTCTTGGCAAGGGAAGGAAGGAGGCATATGTCGGGTAAACAGAGCTGAGATCAAGTGAATCCCGAGAGGTGTATAAGTGCAGCAAGTGTATAGTCAATGAGGGAATCGGGCCAGGAAAATGAGGACAAGGCTTGGTTTCAGAAATAGGGTTAATGAGGCATTGAAGAAATTCTACACATCCGTTTATGGGAAAAGATTAACTCGGGAGAAAATATGGCCCCTTAAAGATCAATAAGGCTACCTATGTATGGAACCACATATACATAGGTTGGAGGGATACGAAACAAGTATTTCTCCTCAGTATTTAATGTGGAGGAGGTTACAAGAGCGAGAGAATGAAGAAATATATAGTGATACCTTGAAAAGTGTCTATATTACAAGGAGGTGTTGGACATTTTAAAACACATAAAGGTGAACAAATCCCTGGAACCTGAGCAGTTGGGAAGCTAGGAAAGAGATTGCTCAGCATTTTGCTGATATATTTGTAACATTGATTTCCATAGGTGAGGTGTCAAAAGACTGGAGGGCAGCTAACGTTGTGTCATTATTTAAGAAAGTAAGGAAAAAAACAGGTAACTATAGATCGGTGAGCCTGACGTGAATGGTGACTAAATTGTTAGAGGCGATTTCGAGGAAAAGGATTGATGTGCATTTGGAAGGGCAAGGACTGAAGAGGGCTTTGTACATTGGAGATCACGTCTCACTGACACGGTGAAATTATTTGAGCAAGTGATGAAGATGATTGATGAAGGCAGGACAGTGGATGCTGTCTTTATGGAATTCAGTAAGAAAACCAAAATATTCAACATGGTAGACTGGTTAGCAAGGTCAGACTGCCTGGGATCCAGGGAGAGCTCGCCATTTATATCCAACATTTTCTTGAATATCGGAGACAGGGCGTGACAGTGGACATTTGTTCATTAAACTTGGAGACCTGTGACCAGTGGTATGCCGCAAAGATCAATACTAGGTCCACTCCTTTTGTCACTAATACAAATCAGTTGCATTTGAGTATATGATGTGTGATCAGTAAGTTTGTAGATAATACCAAATTTGTTGGTGTAGTCGTCAGTGAAGAATGATCTGTCAGATTATAATGGGACCTTGTTGAGGTGAACCGAGGAATGGCAGATGGAGTTTATTTTAGTTAAATGTGAGGTGTTGCATTTTGGCAAGACAGATCAGGGCAAGACATATAGGTAGGGTCCTGTCGAAATCTACCAATCAGGGAGAACTCCATCGAAATTATCGAATCCCTACAGTGAGGAAACAGCCTATCCGACCCATCGAGGCCACACCAAACCTATAAACAGTATCCCACTGGACAAACACCAACCCTAAACCTCTGATCTTGCATTTCCCATGGCTAATCCGCCTCGCCTAAACATTCCTGGGTACTTTAGCATGGCCAATCTACCATTATCTGTATATCTTTATACTTGCAGAGGAAAACATAACATCTGGAGGAAACTCATGCAGACACGGGGAGAATGTGCAAACTCCATACAGGCAGTCATTCAAGGATGGAGTTAAACCCAGATCGCTGTGCTCTGAGGTAGCAATGCTAGTCACTGAGCTACTGTGTCACCGCGTGTTGCAGGTTCTCCGTTCCTTGAAAGTGCCGTCACAGGTAGATAGTAAAGTGAAGAAGGCACTTGGTGATCTTCCCTTTGCTGGTGCGTGCTTTGAGTCTAAGCCTTTGCAAGACATGTTACATCTGTCCAGGACATTGGTTTGGCCATTTTTGTAATATTGCCTTTAATTCTGGTCTCCCTGATGTCGGAAAGATGTTGTCAAACTTGAAAGGGTGCAGAAGAGATTTAAAAGAATATTGCAGAGGTTGGAGGGTTAGAGTTACAGGGAGAGTTTGAATAGGCTGGGACTACTTTCAAGTTTTGAGGCTGAGAGGGGACCTTAAAGAGGATTATAAAATCATGAGGGGCATAGACAACGTCAACGTCTTTTACCCAGGATAGGCGAGTCCAAAGGTTTAAGGTGAAAGGGGAAAGATTTAAAAAGAGAAATGAGGGACAACATTTTCACACAGAGACTGCTGTATGTATGGATGGATCAGCCAAAAGAGGTGGTGGAGACAGGTACAGTTACACCATTTAGAAGGCATTTGGATGGACACATGCATGGGAAGTGTTTAGAGGGAGATGGGCCAAGTCTTGGTAAGGGGGACGAGATTTATTTAGGATAGTTGGTCGGTATGGACGATCAGACGGAAAGGTATTTTTCAGTGCTGTACATCTCTGAGACTCTATTGCCTCTTGAGTGTATGACACAGGGCCAGGAGGAGGCTATTCAGCTTCTGAATTCTGTCAGTCAGCTTGTTTGCTCAATTACTGTGAGTAAAACACAAAAATATATCATTCAGATTTTGATGGTGTTTTACAGAAACAGGAGAAAGGCTTTTAGTCAAGAGAAGCTGTAAGGAATGTGAAGAGGCCATTCAGTCCCTCAACTCCATTCCACAGGAGCAGCAGGTGAGGACAGAACTATTGCAGCCCGTTAGTCAGCAGCAAGCGGAGGACATCTACTATCGCAAACCTTGGATCAGGAGGCAGTCACTCAGCTGCCCAAGATTGGGACATAGGAACAGGAGGCAGTCATTCAGCTGCTTGAGACTGGGGCACAGGGACAGGAGGGAGTCACTCAGAGCTCGAAACTGGGGCACAGGAACATGAGGCAGTCATTCAACCGCTTGAGACGGGGACACAGGGACAGGAGGGAGTCACTCAGAGCTCGAAACTGGGACACAGGGAACTCTGGAGACTAGTGAGGCCCGAGGATCCTGTTACGCAGGAACAGGAGGAAGTGACTCAGTCCCCACCAGTATGGGACACTGGGAGAGAAGGGGAGTTTTCTTGGAACAAATAGAAGTATATGAATAAATTGCATTCGTGGTCCATTCAATCCTGCCCCACCATTCACAAAGACCACGTCTGATATGATTATGATTCCCTCATTCCATTTTACCGAGACTCCCCTCTCTGCAGCATCTGCTCCATTTGTAGGTCATGTTGCAGACCCAGATGCTGCAACAACTATCACCATGTCTCATCCAGAAGGATGGATCTAACAGGATGAGTCAGGATTTGAAAGGTCCAATCACAAGAATGAAAACACAAAATAAAGGTATTGCCAGATGTTTACTTCTCTCACATTCGCAATCCAACTCACAAAACCACCCCATCCATTACATATTCAGGATGGAGCACTGTGTAGGTCCGGCTGGTGTACTGCTGAATGCAACCCAGCAATACCCAGAGTGAAACTCTGTGCAGCCCACACCAATGCCTGATCCATAATCCTGGACTAAATATCCAGCGTGGGGAGCTGTGCACTGCACACTGGTTCATTCATATATAAGCCCAGGCTATTGCATTGTTCGGTAACACTGTGTTAGATCACTGCCCAGTGTGGGGAAACTTGCAGCCAATTTTGGAACTGACAGGATGTGCAGCTCCCATCCATTTACAGTTCCATATCTCCACTGTACTCCACTTGATAAGGGGTGCTGCGAATGTCAAAATCACTGCGAGGAAGAGATGTAAATGGAAACAAATTAAAACCAATAGTTCTGATAAAGACGCATATCACTCTAATATCTAAAGATGAAATAACTGAGATAATATCCAATGAGGTTTTGTGAACTAGGCAAAGAAGTAAGAGGGGGATGGTGATGTTATAGTGGTTGCATTATAAGCCTCTAGATAATCAATGGGAATTAGAGGAACAAATATGCAGGGAGGCTGGCAAGACTTGAAGGAGCAACAGGATTGTTATAATAGGTGATTTTAACTTTCCTAACAGAGACTGGGACTTCCAGATGATTAAGAACATAGATAGAACGTAATTTGTTAAGTGTGTTCAGAATAGTTTCCACAAGCAGCATGTAGAGGGTCCTACTGGGGAAGGGACAAACTCGACCTACTGTTAGGAAATAGGGTAGGAACGGTGACGGAGGTAAAGTGGGGGAGAATTTTGCGAAAAGTGACTAGAGCTTTATTAAATTTAAAATCGTTATGGTAGGGACAACACTGGTCCACGGATTCAAGTTCTAAGTTGGGGAAAGGCGTATTTTGTTGAAATTAGAGATGGGATTGCAAGGGATGATTGGAGTAGTTTGTTTCCAGGTAAAAGAATCCCGGACAACGGAGCGGGCTTCAAAAGTGAGATAGTTCGAGTTCAAGGTCTACAAGTTCCTGTGAGGGTGAAGGGAAAGTGAGGCTGGAAGAGAGAACCCTGGATGACAAGCGATGTTGAGGCTCTGACCAGCAAAAAATGAGGCGTCGCTCAGGTACAGGCAGCTGGGACCAAGAGAATCTCTGGAGGTACACAGGGGATACAGGAATTTACTGAAGAAAGAAAGCAGCAAGGTGAAAAGGGGGTATGAGATAGCCGTGGATGAGCAGAATGGTGTGAATCTAAATTCAGTATAGAAAAGAAAAAGAACAACCAGAGAGAGAATAGGACGCCGTACAATCCAAAATGGGCATGCATGTGTAAAACCTCAAGAGATGGTTGAGTCCCTCAATTCCCCCTCCGTGTTTAACATGAAGAAACACATGAGGACCTGTGACCTTTGGGACGTTAATTGACATATATTGGAGCAGTCCATATCATTAATGGTACTAATGGACATATTAGAATGCTTAAATTCAGATAAATCTCTTGGTCCTGACCAGACAAATCCAAGAGCACTGCAAGAGGTGAGAGAAGACAGTTCAGGGGCCAAGGACCCGGAAGGCTGGGCCGTAACAAACATGCCCTTATTCAAGAAGGGCTGCAAATAAATGCCTGGGAAATATAGACCAGTATGCTTCACATCTGTTTTCGGTAAACCACTTGAGAAGGTTCTGAGAGATAAGATATGCATGCATTTGGAAAGACAGAATTTGACTTGGAGCCGTCAGCATAGCTTTGTGCGTGGCAGATCATGCCTTACACATTTTGTTAGAGGTTTTGAGGAAGTGACCAGAAAGGTTGACAAGGGCAGGGTGGTGGACATAGTCTATATGGATTTCAGTAAGACCTTTGATAAGGTTCCACATGGTAGGCCGCTCTGAAAGGTTAGATCGCATGGACTCCAATGTAAACTGGCAAATTGGCGACACAATTGGCTTGACGTTATGAAGCAAATGGCTATGGTGGAGGTATGCTTGTCGGACTGGAGGCCTGTGACTAGTGGAGTGCCTCAGTGGTCGGTCATGGGCCCATTGCTGTTTGTTCTCTATATCAATGGTTTGTACCAGAGTGCACAGCGCAAGGTTAGTAAGTTTGCAGATGACACTAAATTAGGAGGCATCATTTACAGTGAGGAACATTGCCAGAAATTGCAGCAGTACCCTGGTAAGCTGGGGAAGTGAGCTGAGAATGAGCAAATGGCGTTTAGTAAAGATAAATGTGACGTCTTGCATTATGGAAAGTCAAATCCAGGTTGGAGTTTAATGATGAATGAGAGGGTCTTAAGGAATGTAGTGGAACAAAAGTACGTTGGAGATCAGGTGCACGGTTGTCTGAAATTTGAGTCCCCGATACACAGGACAGTGAAGAAGGCTGTTGGGGTACACTGGCCTTCATCAGGGCATTGAGTATATACGTTGGGATGTTATGTTCCTGTTGTACAGGATGTTGGTAAGGCTGCAGTTGGAGTATTGTGTTCAGTTTTGTTCACCTTGCTCTGGAAAGGATATTATTGCCCGAGAAAGAGTGTAGAAGAAATTTACAAAGATGTTTCCTGAGCTAAAGGCTCTCAGTTATAGGCAGAGGTTGGACAGGTCAGAACTTATTTCCTTACAGCGTAGGAAACTGAGAGGGTTCTTATAGAAGTGTAACTCTTATAAAATCATGAGCGACGTACCTGGGGTGAATACTTCAAATTTTTTCCCAAGGTTGGGGAATCGAGGATGAGAGGGCATCCATTAATATTTGGAAAGGAAAAACTATATAAAAAGGAACCTGAGGGTCAACGTTTTTACCCAGAGTGTGGTACGTGTATGGACGGAGCTGCCAGTGGAAGTGGTAAAGGTGGGTCCAATAACAACATTGAAAAGGCATTTGGACAAATACACAGATAGGAAAGGATTAGGGGGATACAGAACAAGGGCAGGGAAATGGGGTGAGTGTGGATACAGAGCAAGGGCAGCGAAATGGAGTGAGTGTGGATACAGAGCAAGGGCAGCGAAATGGGGTGAGTGTGGATACAGAGCAAGGGCAGGGAAATGGGGTGAGTGTGGATACAGAGCAAGGGCAGGGAAATGGGGTGAGTGTGGATACAGAGCAAGGGCAGGGAAATGGGGTGAGTGTGGATACAGAGCAAGGGCAGGGAAATGGGGTGAGTGTGGATGGACACTTTGGTTGGCATGGACCAGCTGGGCCAAATGGCCAGCCATACTGGCATTTTAGTGCAGTATTACTGTAAGTGAGTGTGTTTTGGAGTGGAGACAGAGCGGGTGAGACTGAGAAAATATGTCATGGAAGGATATGTTCACAGGTTTCAGAATGCTGAAATGAAGACATTTCGATAGCATCATGCAACACGGGTCGGTATTATGAAGAATTATGAGTGAATGGGATATTGCTGTGAGTTCAGGCGATGGAGAGTTTTGGATGAGCATTTGTTCTGCAGCTTTGTAACTGGGAGTGAGGACAGCAGAGTCTTCGCCTCACTGGGCTGAATCAAACAAAAACTCTCTCAGTGACATTTTCATTGAGTGTGTCAGAGGGGTTGTCTCCATGAGGCCGAGCTAGTTTCCTGGTGCCATCTTACCAAACTCATCTCATTAACTACCCAGCCCACTCCATAGTGTCCCTCTCATTCAATGCCAGCCCGGTTCTCCCACCCATCATGACTGGAGGTACTCACAGTCGCCTGGATGCCCCTGGATATTCAGTGATTCCTGGCAATGATGTCATCTCTAAAAGGCTAATTGTCACACGGTTGAACTTTGTCAGTTTGGAGTTGCCCTGCACAGTTTACCCGAGCATGGCAGCTAAGGGGAAATTACACCACAGTTTGTTGACAGCAGCACGAAGGTCATGGTGGATGGCCTAGTACAGAGGGGGACCATTCTCTTCCCAGAAGGGGCCACACCACCAGACCCACCGAGCGTGGTCTGCCTGCACCACCCAGCTCAGTGCAGTATCTGCGGTATGAAGAAATGCCCAGCAATACAGGACATGCATCAATAACCTTCCCCCTTTGTCAGGATAAGGGTCACCGTATTCTCTCTGCTCCCTCACACTCACTGTATATCTGTTATAGCACCGACCATCGAACAAGGCTCATGCTCCACCATTCTCGCTACTGCATGCATCATCTTCCCTCTCTTTCTCTCTTGCATTTCTAGTGCCCCCTACACAGTTATAGAATATGCTGGAGAAAGCCAATTATGGAATGTTCCAGATAATGTTCCAACTTATTCCCAGCTTCAGGAAATCGGCTGTGCCCCAGTGTGTAACACGTAAGACGATGGAGTCGAGATGTACGTTTTTCAAATCACACACAATTAAAATCCATCATGAGGCCATTCAGTGCTTCAAATATGCACAAACATTCATTCCGGTCGGTGGTGATTTGATGGTTTTCTCCGCTCCATGTCACAGGATGTTTCATTCATTCAACCGCCAGCTTCCTGTTACCGAGCAGACGATTCTCAGAAGTTTGTTTTTACCCCGGGTTTCTTCCAGCATGTGTTCAGAAGGCATTTCACATGGGGACGGAATCTCCGAACAATATATTTCATCTGCTTTATAAATTCATGCAGCAGCCAGCATGCTTTCCACAGACCAATCAAAAACATGCACTTATTTCATGGTTATCGATATCTAATCACAATTAGTCATTCTTGTGATTTCACTTGTCTCACCTTATTGTATTCAGCCAAAGACACCTTCCAAACACTTGTCTCAATATACAATACAATTTCTAGCAGAGAACGTTTTGATCCTCAGCCGTTATCATGACCGTTACATCAAATATACATTTTACCTTGTCATGAATGTTTCTCTTGCCCTTTGTCTGTGACTGATTCTGCGTGTAACAGTTACACAGTCTCCCATTCAATTGGCTGGATGGTTGGTTTGTGATGCAGAGGGAGGACACCAGCGCAGGTTCAATTCCCCACACTGACAGAGGTTACCATGAAGGGGATGCTCTCTCAACCTTACCCCATCACCCGTGTAGTGATCTTCAGCGTAAACCACCATGAGTGGTCTATCTAGTGAGAGTTCTTTGGGACTCTATTCTATCAATGTTAGCATTTAAATTTTTTTAACAAATAGTTTAATTGAAGAAGAGACTTTTATTATTATATTAAACCAATAATAAAGCAACTCAAATAACAGAACAAAATTACACCCTTGTGCATGTAGATACAAAACAAGTTAAAGTCTATAAACGGACAGAAGAAAAACAAAAATAAACAATAAATAAATCAGCTCAGCATAACACAATGATAGCTCTCATTCTTCGAGAGCATTTCACATTCAAATGTTTATAATCCTTCATATTTGATTCATTAGACAATATCGTCATGGCTATATAAATGCCCTTTTTAAAGTTGCAGGTAAGCCTGTATCGCGGTAATCCAAAAAGGGCTGTCATATCTTATATAAATCTGCTTTTCGGTGTACCACACTGGTGAGAAAGTCCAAAGGGATATTTCCCATGACGAGCTTACAACGCCCCAACAGACCCGGGGGTTTTCAGACTTCCAACACAACCGAATATTCTTCCTAGCACAGGAAGTATGGGGGAGATATTAAACGAGTATTTTGCATCAGTATTTACTGTAGAATAGGATATGGAAGTCGTAAAATGTAGGGAAATAGTTGGTGACACCTTTGAAATTGTCCATATTACAGAGGTGAAAGTGTTCGATGTCTTGAAACGGGTCCCCAGGACCTGATCAGGTGTACCCTAGAACTCTGTGCGAAGCTAGGGAAGTGATTGTTGGACCTCTTGCTGAGATATTTGTAATATGGATAGTCACAGGTGAGGTGCCGGAAGACTGGACATTGGCTAACGTGGTGCCACTGTTTAAGTAGGGCGGTTAGGACAAGCCAGGGAACTATAGACCAGTGAGCCTGATGTTGGTGGTGTGCAAGTTGTTGGAGGGAATCCTGAGGGACAGGATGTGCATGTATTTGGAAAGGCAAGGACTTATTAGGGATAGTCAACATGTCTTTGTGCGTGAGAAATCATGTCTCACAAACTCGATTGTGTTTTTTGAGGAAGTAACAAAGAGGACTGATGAGGGCAGAGGGGTAGATGTGATCTATCTGGACTTCAGTAAGGGTTGTGATAAGGTTCCCCATGGGAGACTGATTAGCAAGGTCAGATCTCATGGAATACAGGGAGAACTAGCCATTTGGATACAGAACTGGCTCAAAGGTAGAAGACAGAGGGTGGTGATGGATGGTTGTTTATCAGAACGGAGGCCTGTGACCAGTGCAGTGCCAGAAGGATCAGTGTAGGATTCACTACTTTTGTCATTGACATAAATGATTTAGATGCAAACATAAGAGCTACAGTTCGTAAGTTTGAAGATGACACCAAAATTCGAGGTGTAGTGGCAGCGAAGAGGGTCACATCAGATTACAATGGGAACTTGACCAAATGGTCAAATGGGCTGAGAAATGTCAGATGGAGTTTAATTAAGATAAATATGAGGTGCTGCACTTCTGGAATTTCAGCAGGATTTATACACTAAATGGTAAGGTCCTAGGGAGTGTTGCTGAACAAGAGACCCTGGAGTGCAGGTTCATAGCTCCTTGAAAGTGGAGTTGCAGGTAGATAGGATAGTGAAGAAAGCGTTCGGTATGCTTTACTTTTTGGTCAGAGTACAGAGTACAGGAGTTGGAAGATCATATTGCGGCTGTACAGGACATTGGTTAGGCCACTGTTGGAATATTGCATGCAATCCTGGTCCCCTTCTTATCAGAAACTTGAAAGGGTTCAGGAAAGACTTACAAGGATGTTGCCAGGGTTGGAGGATTTGAGCTATAGGGAGAGGCTGAACAGGCTGGGGCTGTTTTCCCGGGAGCATCCCAGTCAGAGTGGTGACACTATAGAGGTTTGCAAAATTATGAGTGGCATGGATAGGGTAAATAGGTAAAGTCTTTTCCCTGGGGTCGGGGAGTCCAGAACGAGAGGGCATAGGTTTAGGGTGAGAGGAGAAAGATACAAAAGAGACCTATGTGACGACTATTTCACACAGAGGGTGGTGTGTGAATGAAATGGGCTGCCAGGCGTAGTTGGGGAGGCTGATGCAAGTGCAACATTTAAGAGGAATTTGGATTGGTAAATGAATAGGAAGGGTTTGGAGGGATATGGGCTGGGTGCTGGCAGGTGGGACTAGATTGGTTTGGCATATGTGATTGGCATGGATGCGTTTGACCGAGGGGTCTGTTTCCATGATTTACATCTCTATGCCTCTATGACTCTATGAATTATAATAATCTCTGTTTTTGGTGCACCATTCTGTTGAGAAAGTCCAAGGGGATATTCTCCATGATGAGCTTACAAAGATCCAACCGCCCCGGGGAGTTTTCAGACATCCAACACAACAGAATATTTTTCCTAGCACAGGACGTAAGGATATATATATATATTTTCCAATGTGCATCTGCGAAGGATACTCTGGACAGGTCCAGGAAAAGAGAAACCGGGTCCATCTCCAATTCGGTCCCCAAGACCCACTCTACCACACCGAACACAGTGCTTCAATATATATGAAGCCTGCAGTAGGGCCACATGCAATAAGTAAGAGTGTCTGTAGCCATTCTGCATTTAGGACATGCTGAAGAGAAAATCTGGTGTCAGATGGACCCTATGAAGAATTTTCAACTGCATGGAATGGGGCCTATTACAGATAAAATCCTTTGAGCGTTTTCACAAATATTCTCCCATATCTCCGAAGACATCTAAACACCCCAACTCTCTCGCACAGACGTCACGAAGCTGCACAGTCTTGTCTGAGGGGACACTCTCCAACTAATGATAAAGGGTACTTACAGAGAGGGTATTCTTAACAGTATAAATCAACTTCTCTATATCGGATCTATAAGTGTCTGTTAAAAGTAATTTTTTAATCAAATCTCTAATCTGAAAAAAAACAGAAGAAGTCTCTACTAGGTAGTCAATACTTACGAGTTATTTGATCAAATGATATCATTGTTTCTCCCTCAAGTAACACGTGGTGGCTCAGTGGTTTGTACTGCTGACTCACAGCACCAGGGTTTGGTTCCAGCCTTGTGTGACTGGCTGTGTGGAGTTAGTATATTGTCAACTGTGTCTGCGTAGGTTTCCTCCCACAGTCACAAACATGTGCAGGTAAGATTAATTGGTCATTGCTAGAGAGCTCATAGTGTTCCATAATCTGTAAGTTGGGGAATTAATCAGGGTAAATATAGCATGGTAGGGAAATGGGTCTGGGGGAGATTCACTTCAAAGGTTGGAAGTGGACTTGTGGGGTCCAAGAACCTGTTTCCATACTGTAGGGATTCTACTAATTCTAAATCACCCAAGCAATTTACCCCCCTGCCTGCCCACAGTTTACACCTGGAATCCATCATCCTCGGTTGACAATGCGGTATACCAATTATGGGGTAAGAAACATGGTTTTGGCTGTATTGCCCTCAATCTACGCATTGTCCTTCATTCCTTAACAGTATTGATCATCATTAATTTATGACAATACTCCATAAAGGTTGTCATTTTATCTCATAACAACAGACTAATAAGGGTTCAAAAGCACAATCCTCCAGGGTCTTCCTTTCAGAGAGGTATGAGCCTCTCTTAAGGATGGAGGGAGTGGTTCGTGACTGTATGAGTGACGGAAAATGTTAAACATCAGCCTTGACAATAGGTTCATATAGGAGAGCTCAATCTCTAGCCATATTGATACCGAGACCTCAGCGGCCCAGGCACTCAAATAGGATGAGAAAAAACTTAATTGATTGTTTTTAGTCGGGAAAATCAACTCCCCACAGTCTGTGGGACAGTTGCAATTTTGTTAGCTAGATAAATAATCGCTTCTAGTGCCAAATAAAAGAGCTAAACCAGTCATTCTTTTCCTTAAAAAACATGTTAGATTAAATTACTTACAGTGTGGAAACAGGTCCTTTGGCTCAACAAGTCCATACCGACCCACCATTCACCCAGACCCATTCCCCTACATTTATCCCATTCACCCAACAATTTAGCATGACCAATGGGAGAAAACCCACGCAGGCACGGGGAAAATGTGCAAGCTCCACACAGTCAGTAGCCTGAGCCAGGAAACGAACTCGGGTCATTAGCGCTGTGAGGCAGCAGTGCTAACCACTGTGCCACCGGGCCACCAACATGCGTCATCTGTTTGGGAATTTTCAAAGAAAGCATTCACATGGGGTGTAGGAAATGAGAAAGGACATTCATTTTAATAACAGCTATCTGACCGAGCCAGGATATTGGAAATGCCTCCCATCTTTGAAGGTCTTGTTTAATTTTGTCAAATAAATGGACATAGTTCACGTTAAATAACTGATCAAAGGCAGATGTCATAAATATACTGAAATAGGGAATCCACCCCTGTGACCATTTAAAAGGAAACCAGGATTTGGCCTCAGTATCAGGGATTTCCATAAGACCTCCCATAGGCATGGCCTCCAACTTTGTAAAATTAATCTTATCACCCGGAAAGGCAACAAGTGATTTAATGCATTGCATCACATGGACTACCGAAAATGCGGATTTGACAAAAATACATAAGACCCTCATCTGCATACAATGTAATCTTACGAGACTTCTATCCCACTTATGGGTCGGATGGCCTCCGCCAGTGGCTCAATCACCAACGTAAACAACAATGGTGAAAGGTGTCAACCTTGTCGGCTGCCTGGAGAAATATTAATATTACTGATTGGCACACAATTAGTGAGAACCGCAGTCAGAAGCTCGCGGTAAAGGACCCTCACCAACCTGATAAAAACTTTACGTAGACCAAACCGTTCTAATGTACAGAAGAGATCCGGCCACTCAAATCAATCAAATGCTTGCTCTCATCTAAAGGGATCAATAATCCCTGGATAGATTGTTGTTGACACTCTAGATCATATTGATTAAACTCTTTACATGTCGGAAGATCTGCGGCCCTTTATTTAACCTGTTTGTTCCTCTTCAGCAACGGAAGGCAGCAAAGATTTCAGCCTTCATGCAAGTGTCTCAGGTAGGATTTTGAAATCAACATTTAAAAGTGAGATTGGTGTGTAAGAAGCACAATCCTCCAGGGTCTTCCTTTCTTCAGCATCAGAGAGGTATGAGCCTCTCTTAAGGATGGAGGGAGGCGTTCGTGACTATATGAGTGATGGAACATGTCAAACATCAGCCTTGACAATAGGTTTATAAATTATTTATAAAATTCACTAGGAAATCTGTCAGGAATATATGCCTTTACTTTCTGCAGCTGCTTCACACCTGCTGCACTGACAATGGTGCATTAAGACACACAACATATTCAGGGGTTACTCCTGGAGACCCAGGTTCTTGAAAAATGACTCCATTTAATCCATCTATCCTCATTATGGCAAGTCTGAAAAATCTCGAACAGGAGACTTTTTTTTTAATTGAAGGTAAGTAGAACATAGAACATAGAAAGATACAGCGCAGTACAGGCCCTTCGGTTCTCGATGTTGCGCCGACCGAATCCTACCTAATCTACACTAGCCCAATAACTTCCAAATGCCTATCCAATGCCCGCTTAAATGACCATAAACAAGGAGAGTTCACCACTGCTACTGGCAGGGCATTCCATGAACTCACAACCCGCTGTGTAAAGAATCTACCCCTAACATCTGTCCTATACCTACCACCCCTTAATTTAAAGCTGTGTCCCCTAGTAACACCTGACTCCATTAGCGGTAAAAGGTTCTCAGTGTCGACCCTATCTAAACCCCTAATCATCTTATACACCTCTATCAAATCTCCCCTAAACCTTCTCTTCTCCAATGAGAACAGCCCCAAGTGCCTCAGCCTTTCCTCATAAGATTTTCCTACCATTCCAGGCAACATCCTGGTAAACCTCCTCTGCACTCGTTCCAATGCCTCCACATCCTTCCTATAGTATGGCGACCAAAACTGCACACAATACTCCAGATGAGGCCGCACCAGAGTCTTATACAGTTGCAACATGACCTCAGGACTCCGGAACTCAATTCCTCTACCAATAAAGCCCAGTACACCATATGCCTTCCTCACAGCACTATTTACCTGGGTGGCAACTTTCAGAGATCTGTGCACATGGACACCAAGATCCCTCTGCTCATCCACACTACCAAGTAGCCTACCATTAGCCCAGTAATCCATCTTCTTGTTACTCCTACCAAAGTGAATGACTTCACACTTAGCTACATTGAATTCCATTTGCCACCTTTCTGCCCAGCTCTGCAACTTATCTATATCCCGCTGTAACCTACCACTTCCTTCCTCACTATCCACAACTCCACCGACTTTTGTGTCATCCGCAAACTTGCTTACCCAGCTTTCAAGCCCTTCCTCTAGATCATTTATAAAGGTAACAAAAAGCAATGGTCCCAAAACAGATCCTTGTGGTACACCGCAAGTAACTGCACTCCAAGATGAACATACTCCATCAACTACTACCCTCTGTCTCCTTCCAGCCAGCCAATTCATTATCCAAACCTCTAATGTATCCTCAATGCCATACCTCCGTAGTTTTAGCATTAGCCTACCATGGGGAACCTTATCGAACGCCTTACTGAAATCCAAATACACAACATCTACTGCTTTACCCTCGTCCACTTCCTTAGTCACCTTCTCAAAGAACTCAATAAGGTTTATGAGGCACGACCTGCCCTTCACAAAACCATGCTGGCTATCCTTGATCACGTTATTCCTATCCAGATGTTCATAAATCTTATCCCTTATCATTCTCTCTAAGACTTTGCCCACCACTGAAGTCAGACTCACTGGCCTATAGTTACTAGGGCTATCCCTACTCCCTTTCTTGAACAAGTATCCCAGTACCTTCCCTAATTGAGGTAATGGCTTGAGAGGGGCTGTCGTTTTCCCGGCTAAATACTTGCCTGGCTTATCACCATGTTCAAACTGCCTTTGTTTTGCAAAAGTAAGTACCTTCTTGGCTGTCTGTGTGAGCGTGGAATTCACTGTAGACCGAAGCGTTGTGATCCTCTGCAGCTTAGCCACTGAGGGCCTATCACAGTATGCCCTCTCGGTTGCCCTCAGCTGTGCCTCAAACCAACGTTCCTGCTTCCCCTTCTGCTGCATCCTCAGGAATAGTTATTTCCTTGGCATAAACCTTAGCAATTTCCCATAGAATGGATGGGTTACTGGTTGAATCTGAATTAACGGCTAAGAAAGATCTGAATTAATTACAGAAATATTCAATGAACTAACTAGCCTTCAGAATAAAGGGATACATTCGCCGGTGTCTCGAATCTGTTATATTGCCCTTAACCTTAATCAATAAGTATGGTCAGAAATGGTAATATTCCCAATTGTGCAGCATGCCACCTAATCTAAGATTGTTGCAGGGATGGGGAAGATATAAACCCTTGTGTGGTAGTTCAGCGGGTTAAAGAAGAAAATAAAAGCCCTACTTGTGAGCTAGATGTGCCTCCAGACATCCACCAACTCTAGTTCTGCACACAAATCTTCCAATTACTAACATTATAACGAGGATTTTGAGGGACCTTTGGACATTCTGCCCACCGTCGAGTCCATAAGACAGTTGAAATCTCCTTCTACGATAATGTGCCATGTTGCAAGATAACTGCATTTGGAAAATGCATCTACCAGGATTTTTAGAGTGTGCGCCCGGGGTGGGGGGTGGGTCGCAAGGTAGCCAGGAAAGACCTAAAGGGAGAGCACAGAAGAGCCAGGAGGAGACATGAGAAGTTGTTGGCGGATAGGATCAGGGTAAACCCTAAGGCTTTGTATAGGTATTTAAGGAATAAAAGAATGACGAGAGTAAGATTAGGGCCTATAAAGGATAGGAGAGGAAAGTGGTGTGTTGAGCCAGAGGAAATACGGGAAGCGCTAAATTTTTTCAACAATATTCACTCAAGAAAATGACAATCTTGTCGAGGAGAATACTTAGATACAGGCTACTAGACAAGGTGTGATTGAGGTTCACAATGAGGAGATATTAGAAATACTGCAGAGTGTGAAAGTGGATAAGTCCCCTGGGCCGCGTGGGAGTTATCCTAGGTTCCTCTGGGAAGCCAGGGTGGAGATTGCCGAGCCTTTAACAATGATCTTTAAATCGTCATTGTCTACAGGACTATTGCCAGAAGACTGGAGAATGGGAAATGTGGTTGCCCTCTTCAAGAAGGGGAGTAGAGATAATCCTGTTACTTATAGATCAGTGAGCCTTACTTCAGTTGTTGGTAAAGTGTTGGGAAAGGTTGTAAGGAATAGGATTTATAATAATCTAGAAAAGAATAAATTGATTAGCGATAGTCAGCACGGTTTTGTGAAGGGGAGGTCGTGCCTCACAAACTTTCTTGCGTTCTTTGAGAAGGTGACCACACAGGTAGATTAGAGTAAACCGGATTATGTGGTATATATGGATTTGAGCACCGCATTCGATAAGGTTCCCCATAGTAGGCTATTGTACAAAATGCGGAGTAATGGGATTGTGGGAGATATAGCACTTTGGATCCGTAATTAGCTTGCTGAAAGAAGTCAGTGGGTCATGGTTGATGGGAAATGCTCATCCTGGAGTTCAGTTAGTAGTGGTTTACCACACGGGTCGGTGTTGGGTCCACTGCTGTTCATCATTTTTATAAATGACCTGGATGAGGGCGTACAAGGGTGGGTTAGTACATTTGCAGACAACACTAAGGTCGGAGGAGTTGTGGATAGTGAGGAAAAATGTTGGAGGTTACAGAGAGACATAGATAAGCTACAGAGCTGGGCTGTGAGGTGGCAAATGGAGTTTAATGCGGACAAGTGTGTGGTGATTCACCTTGGTCGGAGTAACAGGAATGCAAAGTACTGGGCGAATGGTAAGATTCTTGGTAGTGTGGATGAGCCGAGACATGCCGGTGTCCAGGTACATAGATCACTGAAAGTGGCCACCGAGGTTGACAGGGTTGTTAAGAAGGCATACAGTGTTTTAGCTTTTATTAATAGAGGGGTCAAATTCCGGAACCATGAAGTTATGCTACAGCTGTACAAATCTCTAGTGCGGCTGCACTTGGAGTATTGTGTACATTTCTGGTCACCACATTATAACAAGGATGTGGAAGCTTTGGAAAGGGTGCAGAGGAAGTTTACAAGGATATTGCCTGGTATGGAGGGAAGGTCTTACGAGAAAAGGCTGAGGGACTTGAGGCTGTTTTCGTTAGAGAGCAGAAGGTTTAGAGGTGACTTAATAAAGACATATAAGATAATCAGAGGTTTAGATAGGTAAGCCTTTGTCCAAGAATGGTGACGGTGATCATGAGGGGGCATAGCTTTAATTTGAGAGGTGATAGATATAGGAGAGATGTCAGAGGTAGTTTCTTTACTCAGAGAGTAGTAAGGGTATGGAATGTTTTGCCTGCAAAGATAGTAGATTCGCTATCTTTAAGTGCATAGAAATCGTCATTGGACAGGCATATGGACGTACATGGAATGGTGTAGGTTAGATGGGCTCAGATTGGTATGACAGGTCGGCGCAACATCGAGGGCCGAAGGGCCTGTGCTGCGCTGTAATGTTCTATGTTCAATATCATCAAATGATTTTTTTTCAGAATCACCGCCGCTGAAAATCCCGATAGGACATAATCCTGGAGCCCGTGATTTAAAGCCATTGGATCTTTCCCCTGGGTTCTGGAAGCTTCCATTAGCCTTTGTTTATCCCCATAACTATGTAACCGCATGAGGACAGGGTGAGAACGCTGGTCTGAGCCTGACCTGTGCACCGTAACCCGATGAACTGTCTCAGTCTTCATCCGTGTCTCTTCAGTTTCGAAGTGAAGGAATCACTGCAGCCAGTTCTCGAAAAATACTGACTGGCTGACCACTTGCTGTCTGGGCCAACAGACCGACGATGTGAACATTCTTCATCCTGCCCCTGTTCTCAATGTCATCATCATGTTCAGTAAAGATACGGACCTGTTTTTCAATGATGAGGATCCTCTCTTGTGAGGAATTGATCACAGACTCTCTCATGCAGTTTGGCGCTTGACATCGTCCATTTTGTTTCCAAGCGTGTCAAGTTGCTTCTCAAGTTTTTGGAGCGCATCTGAGAGTGGTCGTGGTTCTCGCCACGGCTGAACCTTTCTTTAATCATGGCTTCAATCATTTTACGTAACTTGATGAACTCAGTGACCAAGACCTGGGTGAGTAACTGGGTACAGGGAACGAGCAGAGTGGGTTTCAGATATCGCCTCAGGTATGCTCGATGCTTCTGACGGGTTTCTACGTGTGTTACGACTTACTCATCCTTTTCCAAATTCTGTCATTTCCACTTGATAAAATGGGATTAATAACGATTCTATCACCCTTTTAGTGTTGAATTTTATGTAAATTGCTGGAATAGAGTAGGTTCGGGAACCACTTTGCCCGTGCTGTGATGCAGGGCCCAACAAAGAAGACCTTCTGGATCGCCGCCATCTTGGATTTCTCCTTTAACATTTTATTGATATTATCATTTTGGTTTGCATTATATTCCTGGATGTTCTGGAGAAGTGTGATTTTGTACCACTGTCTACACTTTCCCCCACACTGCAAATTGCTGCCCATTCCTCGATAATCCTTGACTCTGTTGTTGCTTATGAACCTTCTGTCTGTGCCTCAAAAATATTCAATATCTCTACCTTCAATGCTCTGTTGGGAAGAGAGTTCCAAATAGTCTCACCATAGAGAAAACAAAAATTAACCTCAAGTGAGTGTGAGATTATTTTTGTCTCCTGACCTGAGAAAGGACATAATTAATTTGGAAGCAGTTCGGAGATGCTTCACTTCATGTATTCCAGGGAAGAGGGTCTTATATTATGAAGGCTTTAACATGTTACTCTTGGAATGAGAGGTGATGTTATTGAAACATACAAAACCTAGAGGAGAGTGGATCAGATAGATACCCACTGGGTGTTTGTATAATCCAAACTTCTCGTCATTTTTATAGAATCTCTACAGTGTAGAAGCAGGACATTCCGTCTATCATGTCCACATTGACCCTCGGAACTGTATCCCCCCTGGACTGCCCTCCCGTACTCTATCCATGTAACCCTGCATTTCCCATCACTAACCTATCTAATGTACACATCCCTGGGCACTATGGGCAATTTAGCATAGATAATCCACTCTAAGCTGCATATCTTTCGACTGTGGGAGGAAACTGGAACACTTGGAGGAAACCCACGCAGACATGGGGAGAATGTTCAAAATCCAGGTTGTCCGAGGTTGGAATTGAACGCAGCGCCATAGCGATGGGAGGTAACAGTGCTAACCACAGATCCACAATGTGGTGCATCCGTTAGTTCTATTAGTTACGTGTGGCTGACTAAAGAAATCTCCGTGACTTGTTCCTATCACTGAACCTCCCCCAGTCTGAGAACTTTATCATCAGCCAAATCACCAACCTGGTTACGTTTAAAATTTGTTGTGAGCAGTGGAGGAGTGGGACGAGAAAAGGAAACAGTAACACCCTCCATCCTCATTCAGAGCATGAATTAGGAGAAATTCATAAAGTGATATTTCATTCCAGTGGGAATTCTCTTTCCCTGATGTTTGGGATGGCCAGATATTTATATTATACCGAGGCTGGCTTTGTCTGATTGTCTACACACAGGTGACGCAGGGATAATGGTGCATGGAGAGCAAAGTGCAACTGGGACCACAATGAGATGTGCCACTACCTTATTTACTGGTGGAGTAGTGCCAAAGGGCCGAATGGCCCCCTCGTGTCCCTCAGCCCTGTGTTCTGATGTTCCATTCAGCCCTTCGGACCTGCTACATAGGGGCAGATTGAGGCCACTCCCATGGTTAGGTGCAGTTGTGGAAATGTACTTGGAAAATGTAGGCTGGGCCAGAAAGTGCCCCCACCACCCCCCAATCACTGTTTCCAGGCTTCCCCTCTCTGTAACGTCTGCTCCAAATGAGGGGCATATTGCAGCCCCAGATACGCTGGGAATACAGCCCCATACTCCACCCAGGGTTAAAACAACAAATCCTCTGCTCTCCCTGAATGCAACATTTTACAACACAATTTCCAGGAAAATAACCCATTACTTTCCAATAGCAGAGCGTGTTAAATTAATAAATAGGAACAGGAGTAGGCCAATCGGCCTCTCAAGCTAGCCCTGTCATTTAATAAAAACATGGCTGATCTACTCCAGGGCTCAGCTCCACTTTCTTGCCGATGCCTTGTATCCCTCCATACCTCTCTGGGTCAGGAAATTCCAGATATTCACTAGTTTCTGAGAGAAGACATCGATTTGCATCTCATATTGAAATCGATACTCCTGATTCGGTATCTATATCCTCGAGTGTAACAGTCTGCCCAGGAATGTGTCTTGTATACTTCAGCAGTGTCACTCATCATTCATTTAAACCCCAATGGATGATTGCCTCACCATTTTAGAGATTCTCAATAACTAAACCCTTCCATCCTAGGAAGCTGCCTAATGTAACAACCTAGTTACTTGCTGCATCAGCATGCTGATGTTATGTTTCATACACAGGAAGACTCCAATCCCTTTGTACTGCTCCTTTTCTGGAAGTCCTCTCCATTAAATAACAACCTGCCTTTTGATTCTCAGTGTCATCCTCAAACTCGGATGTATATTGCACTCAGCTCCCTCCTTCAGGCTATCAGTATAGATTGTCAATAACTGATGCCATTGGACTGATATTTGTGGTCCTCCAGCAGATTCCCTTATAATAAAGATCCATTAATCCTGACTCTTCGATTTCTGTGTTAACCAGTCATCATCCCATGTTACTACAGTATCCGACGTCCTAGGGCTTCTGTTTTGTGTAAGAACTTTTATTTTGTGATACCTTGTGGAAAATCTCTGGAAAGCCTGGTGTCTACCAGATCCCCCTTTATCAAGTCCACTTGTTACATTCTCAGGCATCTCCAGAAACACTTTGCATGATTTTACAGGGTAAAATATAATTTCCCATTCACAAACCCACACTGACTCTGCGTGAAGCTTTTCCAAATGTCCATGCTGGGCAAGTTTTCCAAACTATACTAGTCCCATCTGCTTTCATTTGGTCCATATGCCTCTAAGTTTTTCCCAGTCATATGTTTGTCCAAATGAGTTTTAAATGTTGCAGCTGTATACACATCTACCATTCTTCCTCTGGCAGCCCATTCCATACCCACACCATACTCTGTGTAGTGACGTTGTCCCTTCGTCCCTTTTAAATCTTCCCTCTTACACCTTAAACCCATTCCCTCTATGCCTGAACTCCCCCAGCCCGTGGAAAAGATCTTGGCTATTCACCCTATCCATTCCTCTCATGATTTTATAAGCTTCTACAATGTCAGCCTGCAATCTTCTACACTCCATCTGATACTAACTTCAAGAACAAGCATTTAAAGATAAGCACTGCAAATTTGGAACTTTCTTCAACATGACAGGTAACCAACACTCAGCCCAAACTTCATACTGTTATTTGTTTTTCTCCATGTTACAATACTAAGGCGGCATGAAACGCTTACTAGTGCCAGTAAGAGGTCAAGCATCTGAATTTCTTTGTCTGAAGGGTGTGATGATCACTATAGTGAAAATGTATCTGTGGCCAGACCTATATAATACCTCATAGTCAACATTCTCCCTCCTGGCCTCCCTATGACCGGGTGTGGTTGTGTCTTCTTTATCTTGCAATCAATAGAGAGAACACCTTTCCCCCATTCACAACTTAATTTAAATCCGTTTTTCAGTATCTTCTCATTCACCACTGCTAAAAGCCCGTTTATCTTTTGTTACACTCTCTTTTCCCTGCAACCCATCCCCCTCATCTGGCAAGGGATTAAAAGACCATTTTGCAATTGTATTCAGTTTTGAAGAAGCGTCACACTGGACTTGAAGAGCTAACTGTTTCTCTGTCTCTGCGGATGCTGACAGACCTGCTGAGTTTCACCAGAAATGAATAAGCACAGAACAAATTTTCAATTAAACAAATGACTATGGATACTGGAAATAAGACTATAAAAATGTTGGAGATGCTGGGAGCTTTACAGAAGGTTCACTGGACCTGAAAGTTTAACTCTGCATTCACTCCAGAAAATGCTGCAACATCTTTAGAAATTTCTTCAGCAATTTCTGTTTTTGAACAATTTCCAATGATGTATGTCAAAGATGCCCAAACATCTTGTCCACCATGGAGCGCTGTACACTGGGAACTGAACGCATGGTGCAGAAGTTCGTTGATTCTGAAATTGCATAAGGTTGGCATCACTGACACTACAGAGCTCTGAATCATGGTCAGGGAGAAGAACAGTGGGAAACAAGTTCACTTTGAACACAGAACATTGGAGGCGTGGCACCAAGGAAAGACTTCCAACAGAATAAGAATATGAAAATGGAAGTATTTCCACATCATAAACCAGAGTAGGTCACTGAATACAGGGCTGATGGGTGAATGGGTCTCGGTGTGAAATGGGGAACAGTCAGTAGAATTGAATTGTAAATAATCAGGCTTAAACTGGATTATCATCTGATGATGTAGATCACAGCAGCAGAAGAAGCAGAATTGTTTTCAATGACAATCTGTAACTATTTCCTCAGGATAATCCATCCGTCCACCATTACCATCAAGCCGGTCCATGGTTCAGTGACGAGTGTGGGTAAACATGCCAGGGTGGGAATCACGTGCACCTAAACCTGATGACATCACATTAATGCGACCACACTTGACTGGTTACACTCCAAACAGCAGGACTAACATTCGTTGCAGAGAGAGAAATGATCTCAAGCCTAACAAATCAGATCTAAGCTCTGTCGGCCTGTCAAATCCATGCACAACAGTCGATGGACCATTAAATAACTTACTGGAAGAGAGGACTTCACAAATATCCGCATCCTAAATAAAGGAACAGCCCTGTACGTCAGTGTAAAAGATGCAGTATCTGCACCATCCTCAGCCAGAAGCGTTGAGTCGATTGTTCACCTCACCCTCGCCATGATGCCCACAGAATCACAGAGGGCAGTCACAAACCAATTCGATTCACTGCACGTGAGATGAAAAAAACAGCTGAACACAGTAGATACGACACAGTCAATGGGCCCTGACCCTATTCCTACAATAGGACTGAAGACTTGTGCTGCACAACAAGTCCTGTCCCTGGGGAAGCTGTTTCATTCCAGCTCCAACTCTGACATCTCCCTGGCATTGTGGACAATTCCTCAACTATGTCCAATCCGCTAAGAGGAGAATTACTGCAATCTGACTATTTACTCGTCCTTCAGTCCCATCAAGACAGTTAAATTGGTGGGAGTTCTTTTTGACAGAGCTGTCAAGCAGCACAGAAATGATCTGCTCAGTGTGGTTTCCGACAGGTCCCCATGTGGAGATGGTGCTGTTGTGGAAATGTCACTGGATTACTAATCCAGACCAGGCGAATGCTCTGGCAGCTGGTGGAAATTAAAAACAATTAATAAAATATCAAGATCTAAACTCTGGTGTCAGTAATAGTGATCTTGTGTGCAACATCAATTGTAAACATCGATCTCCTTCCCCAACATACTTTCAGGAAGTGAATCTCTCATGCATCCCTGGTCTGGCCTAAAAGTGACTCCAGAAACACAGACATGTGATAAACTCTTTAATGGTCTCTCAATCGGCCAAGCAAGACACTTAATTATATCAAACTGCTCTAAGGTCTTAAAGGATGAACCTATAACGAACACCAGGCCCCAGCCTCGTTATTAGAAAAGGGAAATAGGAAACACAATCCCATCTAGCCTGCAGAGATCTCCTTCCTAACAGCTGAGAGCTTGTGACAATATTTGCAGAGCTTTCCCACAGACTGCACAGAAACATTGTGACAGGAGTAGGTCATGCAACATATTGAGCTTTCCCTGTGCTCGTTAATGGCGGAATATCTCCTCAGTGCAGTTTTCGCCATAAAATATTCATATCCCTTAATATGTTTAAACATTGTGAAATATAAAAAGAGAACTTCTGTAGGGCCTTCAGCCCATCAGTTTTGCTCCTCCATTCAATATACAGGCAGTTCTCTGATAACGCGTGTTGATTAAATACAATTTGGCTGCAATGTGATTCGTGTATCTTTTTCTATAAAGCGAATTCCCATTCACTGTGACGCGATTCCTTGCCGGCAAGCAGCTGAACAGCAAAACCCTGCCTCAGGATCCTCTCTCTGCAAAATGTACCAACAACGTGTTCAACTAAAACAGGAATGCAATGCGCTCACGAAGGCTTGAAACTGAGCCTGAAACTGGAAATTGTAGGCTACATTTAGAAAGAACTTTATTCCAAACTGTAGAGAGAATCTTGAGGAGACCTGGAATTCCCCATCGGCATCACGTCGTCAGTCAACCCCCACGTGCTTTCTGGTGAAAGGTACAGTGCTCCAGTGAGTGACTGTAGTGTGAAAGTGTTACATTTACAGCACTTTTCCATTACAGCATGTGATTTAAAGATTTATTTAGACTGTCCTAGTGTGTGTGTTAGACCAAATTTAATTTTTGGTTTTTACTTACATTTTTGGGGCTTCAAATCCCACAAGTCTGTCATCCCAGAGATCAGTCTGCTCATCCTTTACTGCTCTCTCTCAATATCAGGTTTGTCCTCTATTAGAAACAGAGATCAAAACTGCACACAATGCTGCAGAATGTTCGAGATGGTGTCTCACCAAGGCCCTGTACAGCTGCAGTAAGATACCCTTACTCCTGTACTCAAATCCCACTGCAATATTGCTTTCAGTGACTGGTGTACAGTGAGATCCAGATTCCTTTCAATGTTACAGCTCCCCACTTGCAGGGTCTATATACACTGGTCAGCGTGCCAATGCCTTTCCCAGTATTGACCCCTGGATTCAGAACTCACTGCCTTAAATGGACTCGGAGGACTCTACAGAAATAAACAAAAATGCAGCTTAAGGTACTTTATACAGCAACATTTTTCAACCACTCCCTTTACAACTGATAGTCTGCCATTCTATTGTTCCCATCAAAGGATACAACATCATATCTCTCCCATTGCTCTCCATCTGTCAGGTATTTGCCCAGTCATTTCACTTGTCACAGTCACCTTGGAGCTTTTTTACATCCTTCTCACCCACTCACAAGCTGACATTGTTTCGTGCTATCAGCAAACTTGGGAATATTGCATTTGAGACACACAACCAAATATATGATGTGTATTTGCAATAGCTGGCGCCCAAGCCACGATCCTTGCTATATCCTCCTAGCCTACCATAAAAAAAAACATTGTTTTATTCCTACTCACTGTTTCCTGCCAGCTCTGCCCTTCGAAAACTACCAGGTATTAGCCCCAGTCCCACAGGATTCGAATTTGAACAATAGGCTTGGGGCTTCATCAAAACTTTTTCTGAAATTCCACTCGTACTGCACTGACAGCTTCTACATAATTTTTCTAAAAGTCACTTTCTCAAATATGATTCCCATTTCATAAATCTCTCTTGACTTTGTCAATGCCCATTAATTTCAGTCCGATACTTTCTCGAAAGTGTTTAGTTGATAATTTCATTCTATTCCCTTTTTCTCACCAGACTAAAGTTCCCGAGTATTGCTAGGAAGCTTTATTTTTTGTTTTGTTTTCCTCTGTGAAGGCATAACTGAAGTACTTGCTCCATAGTTCTGGCATTCCCCGGTCCTCAATTCTCTGGTATCAAACAGTAGGAAAGCTGCACATTTTTTCTCTTAATTTTGCCATTGACATATTTTCAGAAAATATTACAAGTTCTGTCTTATAAACTTTGTGAAGATATTCTTCAGAAACCTATCAATTCCTATTTTAAAGTACTCAGTGATTGGCCTTCCACAGCCACACAATCACAGAAGCAAAGACTCTGTACTATCGGAAATACAGCACGGTCTACATTAGACCCACTTTCCAACACAATAGCGCCCGCCCCCTCACCCACCCCCGCCGTCCTCTTTCTCACCTCCCTCTCACCCTCCCCTCCTTCCTTCCCCTCTCTCGACCTCCCATCTCTCTCGCCCTCCCATTTCTAACCCTCACCCCTCTCTCACTCTCCCCTCCCTCTCTCCCCTCACTCGCCCTCTCCCTCCCTCACGCCCTCCCCTCCCTCCCTCCCCTGTTACGCTCTCCATTCCCTCTCTCCCCTCTCTCGCCCACCCCTCTCGCCACCCCTCCCTCCCCTCTCTCGCTGAATGAGGCCATTCAGCCCCTTCAGTCACTTACACAGGAACAGGAAGATACCATTCAGCCCCTTGCGTGTATTATACAGGAACAGGAAGAGGCCAATCGGCCCGTTGAGTCTCTTACACAGGAACAGGAGGAGGCCATTCAGGCCCTTGAGTCACTTACACAGGAACAGGATGAGGCCATTCAGCCCCTTGAGTCACTTACTTGGGAATAGGTGAAGGCTATTCAGCCCCTTGTGTCACTTACACAGGAGCAGGAGGAGGCCATTTATCCCCTTGAATCACTTACATAGGAACTGGAGGAGGCCATTCAGCCCCTTGAGTCTCTTACACAGGAACAGGAGGAGGCCATTCAGTCCCTTGAGTCATTTACACAGGAACAGGAGTAGGCCATTCAGCCCCTTGAGTCATTTACACAGGAACTGGAGGAGGCCATTCAGCCCCTTGAGTCACTTACTCAGGAGCAGGAGGAGGCCATTGAGCCCCTCGAGGCACTTGCACAGAAAGAAGAGGAGGCCACTCAGCCCCTTGAATCTCTTACAAAGGAGCAGGAGGAGGCCATTCAGCCCCTTGTGTCACTTACACAGGAACAGAAGAAAGGCATTTAGCCCCTTGAGTCTCTTCCACAGGAGCAGGAGGAGGCCATTCAGCCCCTTGAGTCTCTTACACAGGAGCAGGAGGAGGCCATTCTGTCCCTTAAGTCACGTCCACAGGAGCAGGAGGAGGTCATTCAGCCCCTTGAGTCTCTTACACAGGAGCAGGAGGAGGCCATTCTGCCCCATGAGTCACTTACACAGGGATATCAAGAGGACACCATCAGTCCCTCAACGCTCTTACACAGGGACAGAATGAGACAATCAATGCTGATTCCAGATGAAAAGCTTATGCCTGAAACAATGATTCTCCTGCCCCTCGGACCCTGCCTGACCTGCTGTGCTTTTCCAGCACCACTCCTGACTCGGACTTCCAGCATCTGCCATCCTCACTGTCTCCTGATTAATGCTCTAACATGATGAACAAATGGAGCAGAGGCTGCACAGACTGCTCCATGTTGTTCCTGTTGGCTATGTTTCTGATTATATATATGTGGGACTTTAACGTGTTTTTTTCGCAGTGAGGACAGAAGCGAAATGCTTTGTGTGAAGTCTCAAGGAGGCACCTTCCATCTCCGACAAGACAGCCTGGTGTTCTCTATGTAGGGCGGAAGCTGTTGGTAATGGCTATCTGTTTCAGAAGGAAGGTATTGTGGCTGCTGTTGGGGATTATGAACAACATGGCGTTCGGTGCAAGGTCACACAATAACTGCTTATTAATGTGGTGAGGTGTTAATTAAGGCTTAGAAACAATTAGGAAAGCCATGTTGGACTGATTAATGCTGATCTTGTTCATGTTGATCTTGTCTAGTGCACGTCCTGTTCAGTGTAACCTGTAATGCCTTACTCTGTCCAAGTCTATTTCCACCCTATGATCTGTCTGGCCTTGCTTACTATGATCAGCCTCCACTGCTCATAAATAAAGTGCTACCTTGTACTGACGTACACGTGACAATAAATCAATCCAATCAAACATGGGTAAAGTATGGTATTTCTCAACGTATCACTGTCTCTTCTGGAAAGAAGAGATCACAACCAATTCTCAAGCTTCAGTGCAAGCATCTCTATTCTCTCATAGCTCTACAGATTAACCATTCAGTTTCTTCACTCTCATTTCATGATACAAACATATGCGTCTGTGATAACGAGATTATTGCTTACAAAGGAGATCAAATCTGTAGAGATTTTCTCAAACATCTCTCGGCATGTATTCATAATTGTAGGAATATGGCTTTACTTAGATTCTTGAATCAGTTGACACAGAGAGCAGTAGACGTATTCGGTATAGATTTCAGTAAGGCCTTTGATTAGGTTCCACATGATAGACTGCTCTGGAAGGTTCTATCGCATAGAATGCAGGGGAGCAGGCAAATTGGATCCACAATTGGCTTGATGTTAGGAAGGAGAGGTTAATAGTGGAAGAATGCTTGTAGGACTGGAATCTTGTAACGATTTTTTATTCATTTTTTTCTGGATGAGTGCATTGCTGGATAGGCAGCATGTATTACCCATCATAATTGCCCACAGGGCAGATAAGGGCCAAACACATTGTTGTGGGTCTGGAGTCACATGGAGGCCAGACCAGGTAAGGGTGGTATTTTCCTTACCCGAAGGATATTAGTGAACCAGTGGAGAATCTCAGCGGTTAGTGCTGGGCCCTTTACTGTTTGTTATCTCTTACCAATGACGGGAATGAGATTGTAACAAGCATGATGATTAAATTTTCAGATGACATTGAAATATTCAGAATTGTGGACAGTGAGGAAGGTTATCAAAAAATACAGCAAGACCCTGAAGTGGACCGAGAACTGGCAAATGGAGTTTAACATAGATAGGTGTGAGGTCTTGCATTTTGGAAAGACAAATCAAGGTAGGTGTTTCATGGTGAATGGGAGGGCCTTAACGGGGGGTAGTGGACAGAGAGACTTTGAAGTTCAGGTTCACGGTTTTCTGAAAGTGGAGTCACAGGCCGACAGAAGGCTTTTGGCACACTGGCCTTCATCAGTCAGGGCATTAATTATAGAAGTTGGGAAGTTATGTTGCAGATATACAAGACATTGGCGAGGCCACACTTGAAGTATTGTGTTCAGTTTTTGTCACTTTGTTATAGGAAAGGTGTTATTAAACTAGAAACAATGCACAAGAAATTTACAAAGATGTTGCCACAACCCACGGTGGCGGCACGGTGGCACAGTGGTTAGCACTGCTGCCTCACAGCGCCTGAGACCCGGGTTCAATTCCCGACTCAGGCGACTGACTGTGTGGAGTTTGCACGTTCTCCCTGTGTCTGCGTGGGTTTCCTCTGGGTGCTCCGGTTTCCTCCCACAGTCCAAAGATGTGCGGGTCAGGTGAATTGGCCATGCTAAATTGCCCGTAGTGTTAGGTAAGGGGTAAATGTAGGGGTATGGGTGGGTTGCGCTTCGGCGGGTCGGTGTGGACTTGTTGGCCCGAAGGGCCTGTTTCCACACTGGAAGTAATCTAATCTAATCTAATGAGTTAAAGGGAGAGTTTGGATATTCTCAGATTTCTTCTTTAGAGCAGAGGAGACTGAATGGGGAACTTATAGAGGGATATAAGATCACGAGGGGCATGGATATGGTGAATGCTTGAAGGAAATGGACCAATTGCAAGGAAATGTGGTAGCGTGGATTGATATTTACGATGTGGAGGTCGAACCCCTCTGTTAATTAAAGCAAACACCCAGAAAAGCTCACTTTGCTGCGTAATTTGCTAATATATGATTGACAAAACTCTGACATGCCACTATTTAAAGAAAACTAAGAATTCAATTTCTTAACTTTAATAGTCATCATTAACAACAACTATTCACAAATACAGGATCCCCTTTTCTTAACTGTTGTCTATCTGACTCCACCTCGAAAAAAACGCTGTTCCTATGACCCACGTCTGAAACATTACATTCAATTAATCTCAAGACCACAGTGTCTCTGCCTCTTCCGCTGTCTTCACTCTTCCAGCTGCTGACATCCATGAGTCATATTCCTTTGTTTTTAAGTGCAACTAGGTTTTACATGACAAGGTATCTTAGAGAGTGTTTTAGGTGGCCAGTTACCTCTCCGGCTCTACAGCAGTTTCTCTGCTGTTCAATGGTAGTTACTCTGCATTTAGGTTTCAAAGTGCCAGGTGCATATACTCTTCACGACACATTAAATTCTCATAATTTGATTATTTTCACGTGTCGGAACAATGATATTCAAATACCATTGTCTTCTGGTATCCTGGGCATTATTTAAACTAATTCTTATCAAAACAGCAACCAAAACTCAGGTATCCATTTACCAGACAATTGTTACATTTGGAAAAGCCTGACCATTAGCTGGCAGTTCTGGCTGTACATTATATTCAGCAAAATCAGTTCTGTCTGAAAGTGACCAGACATGCTTTCAGCTGCATAACACCTTCCCCCACCCCCATCCTTTTCAGGAAAAAGAAATGAAAGTTCAGTATGTAAAGATGGCTTCATTTCCTTTCTAGTAATTCTGAATCCCAAAACTACGAAATGCAGAAGTAATTAATCTAACTTATATCTTTAATATTAATTCTACACACATATGTAGCATTGCAATATTCAAATGTAATCTGCACTTTTTCTTTTAAATCTGCGATAACATATCTGCTATCACAATTGTATGGCCCACAACATGGATATTTTGGCAGTTAAAAGTCGATAACGTCAGACTCCAATGAAATATTTACATATTTTAGTCTTTAAATCTTTCAAAAAATTCAAAAGGATTGTAGTTTTATACATTCATCTCCGTCAACCCGTTTGTCACATAAACAATCATGTATTGTTAGGCCAGTACCAAACTCAATAATCTTCTTTCAATAGTGGAGCATTTTCTTTCTGGTGGTTGTTCGGTTTCTTTTTGACAGGTAGCCAATTGGCCATTCCATTCCATTATCGTGTTCCTGCATCAATACCTCTCCAACCCCTATGTCGCTAGCAACAATCACAATTTTGAAGTGTTTCAAAATATTTGGTGTAGCTAAAACTGGTGCGGTAATTAATGCCGCTTTTGAATTCTCAAATGCCTGCTGGAACTGTTCTATACACCAACATTTTACGGCTTTTTCAGTAAACCCATCAGCAGTTCCACAACACTGCTAAAGTTTTGAATGAGCTTCCAATGGAATCCACTCAGTCCCAAAAATCGAAACTCCTCTTTCATCGAGGATGGTTGTGGAAATTCCTCAAAGCCCTTCGTCTTTGCGTTCCATGGGGTCAACCTTCTATGTCCAATGTAATGTCCCAATAACTTCACCTCTGCCTTCGCAAATTCTGTTTTCTTCTCATTTATTATCAGTTTTCCTTCTTGCAATCGTGCAAGGAGCTCTGCCAACTGTAACATGTGATCTTTCCATGACTTGCTAAAGATCACTGCATCTAACATATAAACCGCACAATTTGTTATTCTGGTCACAACTCTGTTCATGAGTCTTTGCAATGTGGCTGGTGCATTATTCATTACAAAGAGCATCACTTTGAATTGAAGCAGCCCTTTAAGGTGACAATCGCAGAAATTTATTTCACTTTCTCTGATAAAGCTGCCTGTCGCCTGCAGGAGTGTTGTTTATCAGAACAGCATTCTCTACTTCCACCCCGTACACAAAAGCGTAAGTCCTCCCATCTTGGTTCTGCAAATGTCCTCATACTGCTGCAATGAAAATCAACTGGGTTCATTGCTCCTGCAACAGACAGCTCGCTATCCAATCCCACTCCTCAAGGACTTCCTTGTTAATTAAAGGATTGTGCGTCACATAAAACTCCATGACATCCGTATTTGATCCTCACTCTGCAGGGCAGTGACTACCAGCTGTTTCCACAGTTCCTTATCCCAATATTTGTAAGATTACAATGTATTCACATGACATACCTGCTACCTTTTTTTATATCCAGCATCTTTACCAGACAGTTTACCTGACTCTACTTCTTCTCCATTTGGAAGGGGACACTAAACCTGGATTTGAAGGGATTTCCCACTATTGGTGGCAAACCCACGAAAAGATATAGCATCAAATTTCATACTTTGTACCTGCCACTTACTTCATTCTATGCTCTACCCTATTCATGTGCTGTTTAGCTAACTCACATACTCTAATCTCTCACTCACTTCAGATACATATTCCAAGTGTGAAATCCCCAACTTTGGACCTGCTAATTTCTCTTTAATTAATTCCAAAAGACCTCACACTTCATGTCCGAATACTAACTCAAAGGGAGTAAATTGAGTAGATCAGGGCATCTCTCATGGCAAACAATTTAATGGGACACCTTTATCCCAATCATTTGGCCAACCCTGACAGTACACTGTTAACATGGTCTTCAGCACCTGATGCCAACTTTCCAAGGCTCCATGTGATTCAGGATGGGACGCACATCCCTCAGCCTGATCAGGTTTTTCCTGCACTATTACATGAACAGCGGGCCAGTTAATGACACTTCCGATCCTTTGTCTTTCTCTTTACTTTTTGCTTCTTGCTGTAACCTATGACAGTGAGATCTTGTTATTACACAGTCTGCAACATTTCCTAGGTATTTGCCTTTTAACTCATCAAACCCCTGGTATTCAATTGACTTCGCCACCACAAGAGGTGTCACTATCACCTTGGATCCTGCTAAATTGTTCCCAATAATAAAGCGGTATTTCTGAAACTGACGGTCTGTCACTCACTCCCACTGTTACGTCCCCAATCTTGATTTGGATCTCTAACCCGGTCTTACACAGGGGAGCACTACATTGCTGTTTGCATTCCACAAATTATCACTCTCTCAGGTAACATGTCAGAAAGAGTACAAATACATTCATCATTTAATTTTACATGCTGAGAGAATGTGAGGATTAAAGATACTGGAGATCACAGTTGAAAGGTGTGGCGCTGGAAAAGCACAGCAGGTCAGGCAGCAACCAAGGAGCGGGAGAATCTTCGTTTCAGGCATAACCCCTTCATAAGGCAATTGGGGGGATGGGGGTAAAGAGTTCTGAGAGATACATCGGTGGGTGGGGGAGGAGCTGGGCAGAAGGTAACTTGGAAGGCGAGAGGTAGATGCAGTTGGGGGGCGATGGTGAAAGGTCAGTGGACTGGGTGAAAGTTGATGGTAGTAGGACAGCTGGGACCCTCCAACCACACGGCATCAACGTCAACTTCACCAATTTCCTATTCTCTCCTCTCCCAATCTCATCCCAGATCCAACCTTTCAACTCAGCATCACCTTGTTCTACTCTCCTGACAGTCCACCTTCCTTCCCACATGTCCACTCCACCCTCCTCTCTGACCTATCACGATCATTCACACTTTCATTTTCCTATCGCCTTCCCACTGACCTTCCCCCAGCCCCACTTCTACCCTCCTAGTTATCTTTTACCCCCTTTTCACCACCGCCCACCTGCCACTTTCCAGATGATATGTCGATGCTCAGACACTGCCTTACCTGTTGTGCTTTTCCAGTGCCACAAGTTTTGAATAATAGAGACTGAGCAGATCCCGTATCTCACAGAGTTATACCTTGTTATCCTTCTCCCCCTGTTCTTTCTGAGTAAACCTTCTCCCTAGAGGTGAATTCTTTGTAGAGAACAGGTACTAACTCCATACCCGTCCCCTGCCTAAGTTGAGCACTCTCCTGCAGCTCTTCAACTTTTCTTGGGTTCTTTTACTACTTCCACTAATGCCACTGGTTTAGCCTCTTTTACCACATTTTTAACCACAGTGCCTTTCTTCAACGATTTGCATTGTGACTTTGTCTATCCCACTTATTGCAGTGAAGACAGCTTTTCCTAGTGCCCTTCTTAAACCACCTGCACTGTAATTCTATGTGTTACACTCCGGTATTGTGAAAACATCTGAGGCTTTTCACCTCCTTTCAACCCTCTTGGGCTTATTTATTAACCGAAATAAACCATTCCCAGTGTGCTCTCGATCTTTGTTTTGTAGAGTGGGATCTTCCCTTCTCCCAATTTCTATCCCTCACAGGAGGGAGATCCTACCTGAAGATAAATTGCAGCTCATGCACCAATGCGTATTGACCTGCCATCTCTGCCGTGCTTCTCACTTCTCGAACTTGCTGTTCATTCGCATGAACTCTGATCACCTCTGGAAGTGAGTCTTTAAATTCCTCCAGCAAAATGATCTGTTTTGTCTATTTTTAAGGCCCGTGCTCATCTATCAAAATGACTATGTTTAACTCTTTCAAACTGAATATAAGTCTGACCTGGTTCCATCATTATGTTTCTGAGTCGTGCTCAATATACTGCTGGTACCAAATGTTCGCCCTTCCTCTGTCTTTCTAAACTTTATTGGCAAATTTGGAAGCATTTTCAAATCCCAGAACCTCTTTAGTAATGTTAAATCCCATTTCTCTCACTTTTCATTGAATCATCCACATGTAACCAAAACTAAACATATTTTCCAATCTAAGTTTTATTGAAAGATCTTTGACAATAATTGCCAAGTGTTGGAATCTGCTGAGACCTTTTGTTCACCTAATCTGTTCACATATGTCCCAATCCTGAATGACAAGCCCTTAAACTGTTATGACATTGACATCGAACCCCAAACATCAAAAAAACTCATCTCGCCTAGTAATCTATTAAAACATGAGTGACAGAGAACTCCCAAATTCCACCATTCAAAGAAAAATAACAATTTATTGAATGAACACGAATAGTGAACATCAAACAACAACTATTCACATGTACAAGACAACCTTTTCTTAACTACTTACGATCTGACTACAACTCCAAAAATATGCTGTTCCATTAACCCACTTATTGAACATTACATTAACGTAGTCTCAACATCGCACAGTCTCTGTTGTCCTGTTGTCTTCAGTCTTCCAGCTGTTGATGTCCCTGGGTCACCTTCTTTCCGTTTTATTTTAAAGTAAATCAAGTATATTGGAAAGAATTTTTTTTCTAATTTGAGACCAAAATGTTAGCTGTCCAGTTGGCTTTCCCAGTAATTTTCAAAATACCAGGTTTATATCCTCCCCATGACATATTCAATTCTCATTGTTTGATTGGTTTCTAGATGTTAAACAATAAAGGTTATCTTCCAGTGGTTTCTGGCATCCTGGGCATGATTCAAATTAATTGGTTACATTTTGAAGTAATTTTTGGAATCGCAAGTAAGAGTCACAACACTCTCTCTAATGGATGTGATAGATTAGGGGGCATTCTTCTTTCTGGCCAGGTATGTTAGATATCTACCCCGTTTATCACCAGACTCAAATAACCTCTGTTTCGCAAGGTAGATTTCCCTCTTTGCTGTTTGGGTGAGCCCAGCATTCAAACTAGCTCTGAGGGCTGTAATCTGCTGCAACTTGTTTACAGACGGTCTGGCAAGGTATGCTGTTTCAGCTGCCTTCAGGCAAGCCTCGAGCATATGCAGCTTCTCTGCGTTCTGCCACTTCTGGGTCACCGAGTAAGAAATTTTCAAACTCCTCGCACAGGCCTTGGCAGTTTCCGACATATTACTAGCTGTACCCAAATTAATGTCCCAAAAATTTTTAAATTCCCCCGAAAAATATTCAATAAACTTGCTATCCTTCAGGAAGAAAGGAGCCATGTGCCAGTGCCGTGAGTTTGTTCCATCGCCACCGATGTTTACCTCCATGTACACTGCTGCATGGTCAGAAATGTCTCTCTTCCAAATTCTGGAGGACAGCACAGAATTCAAAAAGGTCAACAGGGCAAAAAAATGCCAATTCTCGAAAAGCACTTACGTGGCTGAGAGAAAAAGGTGAAGTCCCTCTCCTCAGGGTGGGGACAACTCCACACACTTACCATTCCCAGCTCCCTGTTCAGGTACACCAACTGCCTGGCTTGCGGGGACGTACCCGCAAGACTCCGAGGCTTCCTGTCCCCTGTTTCTGTATGATGTGCCCCAAGGGCCAGCACCCAGGAAAGGGCATCTGTTAAAAATTTGAGGACGCAGGATATATTCAAATTCCCATACATATTTCCATGTATTAAAATTTTACGAATCAAAAACCACCCATATTCATTCTTAGTTTGGTCTCACAGCTGAAATAGAAGATTCTTCTTGATGAGTTAGTAACCCCTCTGCTTTTCAAATTAAAGGATGAGAAATAACACATGTCTGAACACTGAGACAGAGCGTTGAGGAGAGAAGGCAGGGTGAAGCGAGGGCTGCCGGCAAGGTAAGGGCTTAATTTATATTTGGGCAGTGGATAAACCCGAATACTGCACGTGTAGCATCACCCTCCCGCCCCGCTACTCTAACCAGAACGGGAAGACTCAGTAAGGTAAAACTTTTATTTTTATCTTTATCTTTCTTTTTCATATATTTAAGTGCGTTATTTGGGTTAAGTTAGTTAATATAAAGCTATGCTTCCCATAGCAGGGGACCTCAGACCGTGGCACGTTGTCTCTTGCTTGAAGTGGGAGCTTCGGAACGTGTCTGATATTCCTGACTCTTTCACCTGCAAGAAGCATGTCTAGCTGCAGCTCTTGTTTGACTGCATGACGGCCCTGGAGCTGTGGATGGACTCACAGTGGAGCATGCGCGATACTGAGGAGGTAGTGGACAGCACGTTTAGTGAACTGGTCACGTTGCAGGTTAGGATTGCTGAGGGATATAGTGAATGGGTGACCAAAAGACATAAAATCAGTAGGAAGGCAGTGCAGGTGTCCATCTCCCTCCAAAACAGGTATACCATTTTGGATACTGTTGGGGAAGATTGCTCATCAGGGGACGGCAGCAGTTGCCAGGATCATGGCACCGTGTCAGGTACTGCTGTTCAGAAGGGCGGGAAAAACACTCGTAGGGCCATGGTTATCGGGGATTCTATTGTAAGGGGAATGGATAGAATGTTCTGTGGCCGAAAACAGGACTCCCAGATGGTATGTAGCCTCCAAGGCGCTCAGGTCAGGAATGTCACCGATTGACTACTGAGCATTCTAAAAAGGGGAGGGCGAACAGCCAGTTGTCTTGGTGCATATAGGCACCAACGATATAAGTAGGAAACAAGATGAGGTCCTGAAAGAAGAATTCAGGTAGCTAGGAGAGAATTTAAAGGGGAGTGATCTCGGGAATACTACCAGTGCCACGTGCTAGCCAGTGTAAAAATGAAAGAACAGGCAGGATGAACACGTGGCTTGAGGAATGGTGTAGGAGGGAGGGATTCCAATTTGTTGGACATTGGGACAGGTTCTGGGGAAGGTGGGACTATTACAAAATGGACGGTCTACATCTGAACCAGACCGGAACCAACATCTTTGGGGGGGGGGGGGGGGGGGGTTGGTCCTACTGTTGGGGAGTTTGTAAACTAATGTGGCAGTGGTCTGGGAACCAGTCGAGACTGGAGATTGTAGAAATTGTGAAGATGGCATTAATAAAAAGAAGGGTAGGCAGAGAGCGGATGATCACAAATATCTAATGGCATGAAATACGTCTACTTTCATGCAAGGAGTATAGTGTGTAAGGCAGATGAACTTAGGGCTTGGATTGGTGCCTGGGAGTATGACATTATTGCAATCACAGAGACTTGGTTAATGGAAGGGCATGATAATTAACAATGAAATGTTTCAGGATATAAATGCTTCACACAGGACAGAGAGGGAAGCAAAAGCGGGTGGGGGTTGGGTGGGATGGAGTTGCATTGCTCGTCAAGGACGATTTCACGGCTATGCTAAAGGAGCACACTATGGAGGTCTTGGGTAGCGAGCCATTATGGGTAGAGCTGAGAAATAAGAAGGGTGCAGTTACATTGTTGGGGCTGTATTACAGACGTCCCAAGAGTGAGTGTGGGGTAGAAGAACAAATATGTAAACAGACAATGGAAAGATGTGGAGGCAATAGGGGAATGGTGATGGGAGATTTTAATTTTCACAACATTGACTGGGATACACTTAACATCTGGATGGGGTAGAATTTGGAAGAATTCCAGGCGAGTTTTCTAGTGCAGTATGTCAATAGTTCGACGAGTGAAGGGGCCATATTGGACCTGGTACTGGGGAACAAGACAGGACAGGTGGTAGAAGTTGCAGTGGATGATATCTTTGGGAACCGTGACCACAATTCTGTAAGTTTCAGAATATTCACAGATAAATTAGAAAGTGGCCCGAAGGGAAGAGTACTAAACTGGGCCAAGGCCAATTACATCAATATTAGACTGAAACTCGGAAATGTGGATTGGACATAGTTATTTGAAGGGAAGTCCACATTTGCGATGTGGAAGGCTTTCAAAGATAGGTTAAAGATAGTGCAGGATAGGCATGTCCCGTTGAAGGCAAAGGATAGGAAGGGCAAGATTCATGAACCATGGATGACAGGAGAAATTGTACGACTAGCCAAGAGGAAAAGGGAAGCATACATAAGGTCTAGGCAGTTAAGAACAGAACGGGCCCTGGAGGAATATCAGAAGAGTAGGACAAGTCTTAAACAAGAAATCAAGCGGGCTAAAAGGGGTCATGAAATAGCATTAGCGAGGAGAATTTAGAAGAATTCCACAGCAGTTTATTCTTGTATAAGAAGTAATCAGGTAACTAGAGAAAGGATTGGTCCACTAAAAGATAACGAAGGAAGTCTGTGTGTCCAACCTGGGAGAAGGGGTGAGATTCTGAATGATTACTTTGCATCAGTGTTCACTGAGGAGAGGGGCATGATGAATGTTGAGATTAGACATCGAAGTTTGATTAGTCTGGATCACGTTGACATAAATAGGGAAGATGTGTTGGGTAGTCTACTGGTTATTACCATGGACAAATCCCCAGGACCGGATGTGATCTATCCCAGGTTGCTGAGGAAGGCGAGAGAGGAAATAGCTGGGGCCCTGACAGATGCCTTTATGGCATCCTTCAATACAGGTGAGGTGTCAGAGGCCTGGAGGGTTGCTCATTTTGTCCCCCTGCACCAGAAGGATAGTAGGGATATTCCAGGTAATTCCAGACCAGTGAGCCTGACTCGGTGGTGGGAAAGTTGCTGGAGAGGGTACTGAGGGATGGCATCTATTTATATTTAGAAAAGAATGGGCTTATCAGTAATAGGCAACATGGTTTTGCGCGGGGGAGTTCGTGTCTTATTAATGTAATTGAGTTCCTTGAGGATGTGACCAAGGTGATAGATGAAGGAAGGGCTGTTGATGTCATATACATGGACCTCTGTAAGGATTTTGATAGGGTTCTCCATGGTAGAATAATGGAGAAATTTAAGTCATATGGTGTGCAGGGTGTTCTAGCTAGATTGATAAAGAACTAGTTGAACAGCAGGAGACAGAAGTAGTAGTTGAAGGGAGTTTCTCGCAATGGAGAAAAGTGACCAGTGACGTTCCACAGGGGTCAGCGTTGAGGCCACTGATGTTTGGAATATAAAAAGATGATCTGAAAGAGGGCGCTTTTGGTATGATCAGCAAGTTTTCAGATGACATGAAGATTGATGGAGTAGCAGAAAGCATAAGGGAATGTCAAAGTATACAGAATGATATAGATAAACTGAAAAATGTGTTGCTGGAAAAGCACAGCTGGTCAGGCAGCATCCAAGGAGCAGGAGAATCGCCGCTTCGGGCATAAGGCCTTCTTGAGGAATCGAAGATATTCCCGAAACATCGATTCTCCTGCTCTTTGGATGCTGCCTGACCTTCTGTGCTTTTTCAGCTCCACCATCTGCAGTCCTCACTTTCTCCTTTTTGATATAGATAGACTGAAGAGTTCGGTGGAAAAGTGGCAGATGGATTTCAATCCGGACAAATATGAGGTGATGCATTTAGGCAAGAATAATTCTAGAGCGAATTATACAATGAACGGAAGAGCCTTTGGAAAAGTTGATGAGCAGAGAAATCTGGGAGTGCAGGTCCATTGTACCCTTAAGGTTGCTGCACAGGTGGATAGAGTGGTATGTAGTTTGCTTGTCTTCATTGGACGGGGTATTGAGCATAACAGCTGACAAGACATTGGTTCGGCCGCATTTAGAATACTATGTACAGTTCTGGTCGCCACTTTACCAAAATGATGTGGACGCTTTGGAGAGGGCGCAGAGAAGGTTTACGAGGATGTTGCCTGGTATGGAAGGTGCTAACTGTGAAGAAAGGTTGACTAGGTTAGATTCATTTTCATTAGAAATAAGGAAATTGAGTGAGGACCTGATTGAGCTTTATAAAATTATGAAGGGTTTAGAAAGAGTGGATAGAGACAAACCTTTTTCCAGGGTGAAGGATTCAATAACGAGAGGTCACACTTTCAAGGTGAGAGGTGGAAAGTTTAAGGGGGATACACGCGGTAAGTACTTCACACAGAGGGTGGTGGGTGTTTGGAATGCGTTGCCAGCAGAGGTGGTAGAGACAGGCACGGTAGATACATTTAAGATGCGTGTAGACAGATGCATGTGTAAGTGGGGAGCAGAGGGATACAGATGCTTAGGAATTGACCGACAGGTTTAGACAGTACATTTTGATAGGCTCCAACATTTGTTGGAACACAAACGAGAAATTCTCAAAGGGCTATTCAAGTGTAAGTTCCCTTCCCCAGAGGACTGTGGTGCCTAGATGGTTGCATTTATTCAAAGTTGTTTTGTATGTAGTAAAATGGTATACAGACAGAAACGTGCTGCTGAGACCGAAAGCACATGGAATGGTGACAAAGTATCTAATAGCCCACTCCTGCTGCTCAGTCCTGTGTTGCTATGTTCTATTCAACTCCTCAAGCTTCTACAAGGAGCAGATGGAGGCCACTTGCTCCAAATACCTGGTCAACAGTAACACAGCATCTCATTCAGTCCCTCAAGACTGTCACACATGGTTTGGTGTCCGTTGGAAATGTTATTTGGTTCAAAAGATGCCTCTGGTCTCATTACAGAGTGTTTCCTCTCTGCAACTTGTGGTTCATTTGTTGGTGATATTATAGACCCAGATTCAACGTGAATACAGTTCCCATATCTCAACCAGAGATGACTCACAAAATACTTTACTCTCTCTGATTGCAACGCTCAATAAAAGAACATTCAGGAAAATTACAGCCATTAACTTGGCAATTACTGAATATGAGGACAAAAGGAACAGGATCAGGTAAGTGGGATGATCAAGCCACTGTATAACATCATGGCTGTTGACAGTAACTCCTCTTTAATGCCCAATTCCTCATCCCTTCGCTCTCTGACAGGTCAAACATCCACCTACCTCCTCCTTAAATGCTTTCAGTGATATAGCTCCCCTAGCTCTCTCGCCCAGATAATTCCTGACAGTGATTACCTTCTGTGAGAGGAAAGCACGCTCTACACATACACCGTCACCTATTGATATGAACAAGAGACGAACACAGGGGCTCAGGAAAGAGCGAATAGCTTTGATACCAAAGCAGTATATTTGACTGAGGATGGCATCGGGACCACCTACTTATTTGAGCTGAATGTGCATCAAGTGTAACCTTCCCACTTTCAGAATACAAATAAAGAGATTTGGGGTCAGTCGCCAACAATCTTTTCTGTCCCAGGACATCTCTGCAGGGGATCGTCAGGTTAGCCCCCTCAGCACAAACATCTTCAGCTGCTCCATCAATGTATTTTCCCATCATAAGATCGGAAGTAGGTATGATGACTGAAGATCACAGAATGTTCAGAACATTTCGTCCCCCACCAGCTCCTGAACCATTCTGTGTCCAAGTGCAGCAACACCCAGACAGCATTCCGGTTTGTGCTGGTAAAGTGTCGGTAACATTTATGTAACAGCACGGCCAGACACAGCACATTTCCACAGTTAAAAGAGGAGCTCATTCAGCATCTCAAACTGGTTGCACACTGGTATGGGCTAGCATTCAGGAACAGGAAAAGTGACAGAACATTCAATACTCCTGCCTGTTACACAGGAAGAAGAGTGGTCTGTTCAGTGCGTCGAGTTGTTAAACAGGAGCAGGCAGAGCACAATCAGACATTTAAACCTGTTCCATGAGACCAGGAGGAGGCTATTCATCCCTCCGAGACAGTTATACGGAACATGAGGGGGTCATTGATATTCCAACATGACAAACCAATGAAACCGAGACGGCACTGATAGAGGACTCCATGATGTTAATCATGGATCCATTGTTTGTAGAATGTGTGCTGCTTTAACATAGTTTGCTGGCAATGAGGAGGGAAGCCAAATGATTCGTGCCAAATCTCAAGGATGCATCCTCCATCACCGAGAAGACACACCCATGTTCTCCATGGAGATCAGAATCTTGTGGGAACAGTTAACTGTTTTAGAATGTGGCTGCTATAGGGATTGTTGTGGCTGCTATAGGGATTGCCGATAACGAGACTTTCAGTGTAGGACAATACACCAAATGCACTGTATTAACGTGGGGAGAGTTTATTCAAAGACTGGCGCTCTGTCTCTCTCATGCGACATGGGGATTGGGTGTGAAGTGAGGGGAATATTCTCAGAGGCTCTTAAACTATGGACAATCATGCAACCCAAGTAAAAAAGAAGCCATGGAATATTTCACCGTATCAGTGTCTATTTAGATATCGTGAGTGACTGTCCCTCCCCCTCAAGTTTCAATGCAATCGCCTCTCATTCTCTCACAACGCCAGAGATTAATCTTCACTGTTTCCTCATGGCACCATCATCCCAGGCATTAGTCTGGTGAAACTCCATTGCACACTATCCGTGGCAAGGCGATCATTCCTTATAAGGGAGAGAAAGTCTGTCCACAACATCCCAAATACTGCCCCAACAACACTCTCAGCAATGATCACAATAACTCTTTTTCCTCATCGACATCTACGTTTCTTTCCTGTGGCGTAAATAGATTTTTCTTCTCTCTATAATGGAAAGAGTTAACACTTTTATAATGAAGGTATAGTTGCTGTTGTCATGATTATGGAAAACATGACGTTCATTGCACGATCACGCACCAATTGAACTGTATTAATGTTGCAAGAGTTTATTCAACAGCCAGAGCCTCTCTCTCTCTCAGTCTCTCTCTCTCTCTCTCTCTCTCTCTCTCTCTCTCTCTCTCTCTCTCTTTCTCTTCTCTCTCTCTCTCTGTCACAGTTGAAATAAGGAGTGGGGGTGATTGGGTGGAACGTTCTCAGAGGCTGTTAAACGATCGAGAATCATGCAGTCTGAGTGAAAAAAGCCATGAAACTTATCACTGTGTCAGTGTCTGTTTAGAACATCATGAGTGATTGTCCATTCCCCTTAAGGTTCGATGCAATCACCTCTTATTCTCTCACTGAGCTTCACTCACTGCTCATGGTACCATCACCCCAGGGATTAGTCTGGTGAAACTTGAGAGAAAGTCTATCCACAGTACCCCAAATACTGCCTCAACAACACTATCAGGGATTGTCAAAAAACATATTTTCTCTCACTTACACATCGCCATTTCTTTCCTGTTTCACAAAAAGCCATTCCTTCTCTATGCACTACGACTGAGATGGGATTTATAAGTCGCTTACATCTGTACGTCAGCATCGATAAAGCCAGCACCAGAGATTCCTATGGAGATTTGCATCACTCTCGGGGAGAATTTCAATGAGATTGAATACACCTAAAAAAGCCGATTATCACGTACCTGAATGGAAATAAGATGTAGCAATACAGAAAACAGGCAGAAAAAGGGAGCTATCTTTACCTTTATTCTTCTCCCACAGGATGTATGCAGCCCTGGTCAGGGCAGCATGTTATGCAGATCTTGAACTGAGTGGCTGGTTCAGCTGTCCCACAGTATCATAAAGAGTAAAACGCATAGCTTGGATTTGTAGTGTCACTACAGACGATAGATCTTCCTGCTTAATTAAAACCAGCAACAGAGAAAAGATTTATCCCGTGCAGTAATCTGTGATAATTCTAGACTCCAAATCTATTTAAAATAAAAATAAAAAAACTTTATTTCTTAAAATATAACAGAGAATAATAAACGAATGACTATTTACAACTTCTTCCTTTAACCTGTCTTTGACCTTCACCCTCCACAATACTAGTCCGATAAGACTCCTAATTAAGATTTATAAAACAAAACTTCTTATCTCAAAACCAGGAAGCTTTCAGTTCTTCTCCATATTCCTGTCTTCTTTTCTTCTTGGGGACTCTGCTTCACCAGTTACTAGTCAATAAAGGTACATAGAGGAGAGCTATTTTTCAGGCAGTCTTTGCATGCTGGCACCTTGGCAGTTCTCCTCTCAACTGTCCAATTTTCTATGGTTTTGTACCGCCAAACTATTGGAATGTATCATTGGCTGTTACGATTGTCAATATAATAAATTAAACTTGGTTGGAGGTGGGTATTTTTGGGTATCATTTAAAACTTGTTACAGTTGAATTTGTTTCGAGACAATAAGCTAATCGGGTTGTTCGGCCAAATGTTCCATTCTATCTATTTTTCAGAACTCATGGTGCTGTCAGCTAGTTATTGTTGGTTTTTCATTTCCTCAAAGGTACATTACTCCCACGTGTTCATCACAGAAGTCACATGGAAACCTGACGAGGGAAGCATGACACATTGACTTCCCTAAAGGACTTCAGGCAAGCAGATTGGTTTTTATAAAAATTAAAATGGTTGCTTTTAAACTCCCCAATTTCCTTCATGAGATATCAACAGACTATTATTCTGTGGCTCTAGATTTTGAGTCAATGGCTTGATCACCATAAACTGTCTTCCCTTATGCGCAGAGAACAAGTTAAACATTCTCAATAACAATTATTTTGTGACGGACATGTGATTACAAGGAATGTGAAACTGTTGCATCCGGATTGAACAAAGGCACAAATGGTTTATTCAGTTATTGCACTGAGACTGAGGACGAGACTGGGATATCATGATGCTGGTATTGGACCGGATTGGTGAGTGGGGAGGACATGGAGTTGTAAATCTGTGAAGGACAAAATGGTTTATGGAATTTGAGAAGAGTCTGATTCCTTCTCGCATATCAGTGAATAATGTATAAATCGTAGTTTGATAGTTGTAATATGTAAGGAAATACATTTTTGTTTGGAACTGAAGATATTGACTTGCAAATTTACACATCATGAGCAGAAATTCAGTTCAACCCGGTTTAGTAGACAAATATAAAGACTTACCAGGAACACCAACTATCGCGAGGATGGGATAGTAACTACCTTGAATAATCCAAAGGATATCCTGGATCCAATATGCTAATGATATCCAAGGCTGAGAAAGCCAGTAAAGACCCCCCAGATAAACTCCTGTCAATTGTTGGAACATTCCAGTCTAATGTTCTCAGATACTGATCCATTGTTGGAACATTCCAGTCTAATGTTCTCAGATTCCGATCCATTGTTGGAAAATTCCAATCCATGGTCCTCAGATTATGAATCATTACGGTAACGTTCATGTCTAATGTTCTCAGATTCTGATCTTTCCTCCCGCTCTCTCTCTCGAACTGCTGATCCCTGTTAGTGCTGTAAGTGATGCTCCTACTCACACTATGGGATAGCACATTGAATAGAGCCCATTTATCTTTCAACGATGGAAACTCTCCACTGGGATAATTAGGACTCACGGAGATTGACATTAATCACAGTCACTGAACAAATAGCTCCATTTAATCCCTTTGAGTTCAATATTGATTTTATTAAAATTCAAAAGAACATTTAAAATTTACTCATTTAGCTTGGGATATGTGGGGGTGGCTGAGGGAAGGAATATTGGAGATGGTCGATTGATTGCGTGTAATCATTCAATATGCCTTGGATAAGGGAGTAATGTCAAAGGATTGTCAGAACATAAACAAGTTTCTCCGTTTATAAATGGAAACATACAGTCTGCAACTACTGATCAGTGATTATAATGTCAGTAAAATATGGAGAGACATTTTCTAGTCCATAATCTGACAGGCAAATGTGCCTACGACTACATGAGTTGTAACAGGCAAATGGCATGGATATGTTAACAGAGAATATGATGTGACACACAATTCAAATGGTTAGCCAAGGATCAGAGAGGGCAGGTGAGTGTCGTGCTGTTAATGTTGTCAACGTCAATCAACTGTGATTAAGTACCATGCATTGGTTTTCAATTTCAGTGTGATTATGTTCTTGGGGACATGGCTGCAGAGACTGGAGGGCGGGGGGGGGGGGGGGTGGGGAACATGATGTTTCCCAGTCATCAGTATTGGGATGTTACTCTTTATAAATCATAAGAAAATCAATTCCCGGATACATCTCCAATGAGGAATGAGGAGAGCCAATATTAACCATACGACCAGAAGACATTGGAGCAGAAATTTGGCCATTCAGCCCATTGAGCCTGCTGCCCCATTCAATGATGGCTGTTAAGCTTCTCAATCCCATTCTTCCGATTTCTATCTGTAACCATTCATCCCGTTTACAATCAGGAACCTATCTGTCTTACTCTTAAATATACTCAATTACCTGGCCTCGACAGCCTTCTGTAGTAGTGCATTCCCTAGATTCACCACTGTCTGGCTGAAGAGGTTCGTCTTTGACTGTGTTTGAGAAGGTCTTCTCTTTACTCTGTCCCTTTGGATCCTAGCCGCCCCTCCATTGGAAATATCTTCCCAAAATCCACCCTCTCCAGATCATTCAATATTCTGTAAGTTTCAATTAACGTATGTTCTTCATACGTTAAGCTTTTCCTTCCTGGGACCACTTTCATGGATCTTATTGAAAAATGCTCCAGGGCCAGTACATCCTTCCTGAGATATGGGACCCAAAACTGTGCGCAATAATCCAAATGTGGCCTGGTCAAAATCCGAAAGAGCCTCAGAAGTACATCTCTGCATTTATATTCAAGCCTTCTTGAAATAAATGGAATCATTTTATTTGCCTTCCCAACTGCTGACAACCTGCAGGTTTACCTTTCAACATCCTTGGACTAGCAACACCACCCCCCCTCCCCCGGAGTCTTCTGAACTTGCTCGCTATTTAGAAAATAGTCCATGCCTTTATTTTTCCTGGCAAACTGCATGACCTCACACTTGCCCACGTTATACTCCACATGCCACTTCCTTGCTCACTCCCCTAACCTGTGCAAATCCTTCAGCAGGAGAAAGTGAGGACCGCAGATGCTGGAGATCAGAGTCAAAAAGTGTGGTGCTAGAAAAGCACAGCCAGTCAGGCGGACTCTGAGGAACAGGATATTCGACGTTTCAGTCATAAAGCCTTTGTCAGGAATGAAGTGGGTGGGCGGAAAGGGGTTGAGAGATGAATGTGAGGGGGTGGGAGGAAGTTAGCTTGGAAAGCGATGGCTCAATGGAGGTGAGTGGTGAGAGTGGAAGATGGAGTGGATAGATGGGAAGGAAGATAGGCAGGTAGGACAGTCCAACAGGTGGTGCTCAGTTGGAGGGTTAGGTCTGGGATAAGGAGGAGGGAGGGGAGATGAGGAAACGCGTGACATTGCGCTGGATACCATGTGGTTGAAGGGTTGCAAGGTGGAAGACGACGGGCTCTTCCTCCAGACGAATCATGGCGAGAATGTGGCATTGGAGGAAGCCAAGAACTTGCATGTCCTTTGAAGAGTGGTAGGAGGAGGCGAAGTATTCCGCCACAGGGAAGTGGGGTAGTTTGGTGTGTGACGGAGAGTGTTACCTGAACCGTTCTGCAAGTTGACATCCTGTCTCTCCTATGTAGAGGAGACCAGGAGCAATGGACAGAATAGATGACGTGTTTGGATGCACAGGATATTCTCTGCCTGATGTGGAAGGATCGTTTGGGGCTTTGGATTGAGGTGAGGAGGAAGTTGTTGGCACAGGTCCCATACTTCTTGCAATGGCAAGGGAAGCTGCCGGAAGAAGAAGGTGGCTTGTTGGGGTGTGGGAAGGGGGACGCGTGAACCTAACGAGTGGTGAAGGGAATGGTCTCTGCAGAATGCTGGTGGGGAGGGAGGTATATCTCTGGTGGTGTGATCTGACTGTTGGTGGCAGAAATGCGGAAGATAATGCGTTGTTTCCTGAGGTTGGTGGTCTGGAAGGCGAGCATCAGAGGGGTGCTAGAGGGTGCTACTGAACCCTCCTGCAGCCGAACCACCTCTTCGATTCTACCTATTCCATCTTTGCACTGTTTGATAACTTAGTCAGAATGACCACAGTTCCTTCATGGAGACCATTAAGGCACAAAGGGAATTGTTGTGATACCAACACTGAGTCTTGAGGAATACCACTTGTCACTGGATGCCATCCTGAGAAGGGCACGTTTATCCCCACTCTCTGCTTTCTGTCAGACAGCCATGCATCTATCCAAGCTAGCACCTTGCCTGTAACACTTGGGGCCCTAATCTTTCTCAATAACCTCCTGCGTGGCACCTTCTCAAAGGAACTTAGAGAAGCAGGTGGATAACATCTACTGGTTCCCTTTGGTCAAATCTGCCCGTTACTCCCTCAAAGTATACCAACAGGTTTGTCAGGCATGACCTCCCATTGATGAAACAATGCTGACTTTGCACTATTTTACTAAGTACTTCCAAGTATTCAGAAATCCCATCCTTCATGATGGATTCCAGGATGTGACCCACAAACAAGGTTAGGCTAATCAGTCTGTAATTTTCCATCTTCTGCCTAACTCCCTTATTAAATGGACTGTCACGTTAGCAATTTTCCAGCCTTTTCTGATTTTAGTCATTCCTGAAAGATCACTATTTTCACTTTCACTACCTCTTCAGCTATCTCCCATACAATGCTGGGGTGTAGTCCATATGGTTCAGTGGTTTATCCAAATTCAGGCCATTCAGTTTTCTAGCATGTTCTCCTTGGTGATGATCACCATACTCAGCTCTGCCCTCTCACTCTCTTCAATTTTTGGGAAATTACTCGTGTCTTCCACCATGAACATTGATGCAAAGTTCCTCATTCTTTTCTTTGTTTTGCACTACTCTCTCAGCAGCATCATTTTCCAGTGGTCCATATTCACTTTTGCCTCTCCTTTTCACTTTATATATTAAAGAATCTCTTACAGTCGCCGTTGTATTACTGGTTAGCTTACCTCCACATCTAATCTTCTCTGTCCTTTTTTTGGCCCCCGTTAGTCTTTGTAAGTTTCCCAATTCTCTAGTTTCCCACTGCGCCTCACCACATTATACACTTGCTCTTTTGCTTGTATGCAATCCCTGACTTCCCCCCTTCACCCTGGCTGTCTCATCCTCCCTGGACCATGCCTTTACTCTTCGGCAAGAATCCCTGCTATGTCTCCTGAATTAATCTTGGAATCTGCTGCCACGGCTGTTCCCCTGTCTTTCATGCTTGACCCCTCTCCCAGTTAATTCTACCCAGCTTCTCCCTTATGCCTCTGTAGTTGCCTTTATTCAGCTGAAATACTGTTACCTCTGATTCTATCTTCTCTCTCAAATTGCAGAATAAATTCAAGCATATTCTGATCATTGCTACCGAAGTTTACCTTCATCCTAATCTCCCTTACGAATCCTGCATCATTAAATAAAGTATCATCTGTTCCCGAGTGTGCTCCACCAGAAGCTGCTCCAAAAAGCCATCTCATAAACATTCCTAAAATTCCTTTTCTTGTGAACCACTACCGATCTGATGTTCCCAGTGCCCCTGCATACTGAAATCACCCATGATTACTGTACTTCGCCTTTCCTACACATCTTTCTACCTCCTGGTGTATCTTGTGCCCCAGCTCCTGACTACTCTTTGGAGCTCTGTACAAGACTTCAACTGTGGTTGTCTTACCTTTGTGGTTCCTCAATTCTACCCACGCAGATTCTACACCATCTCACCTTAGTTCCTTTCTTACTATTGATTTAATTTCATTTCTTACAAATAATGCTAACCCACTCCCTCTACCCACCTACCTATCTTTTCGATATGGTAAATATCCTTAAGTATTCAGATCCCTTTGCAGCCACATCTCTGTGATGCCCATTACTTCATACCTGCCGATTTAATTTTGCGCCACAAGCTGATTTACCTTATTCCTTATACAGCATGCATTCAGTTATAACCCCTTCAGTCCTGCATTAACCGTCCCTCTTCTCATTGTCATTCATTTGTGCAGTGCGCTTGAAGTTTGATATGTTAAACATTTCCAGAAGCTCTATCCTATTTGTGTCTGTGCTGGAGATTTTAATAACCTCTCCTGAGTCTGTACTCTTACCTCCTCTTTTAATTCGGCTTTTCTAATTAAACCCTATAACTGCACCCCCACCCCGCGCACACAGACACACTCCTAATCAGTTTAAAACTCTGTCTACAGCCCTGGTTAGGATTCACTCGGACTCTGGTCCCAGCACGGTTCAGATGACGACTGTCCCATCGGAGCAGGTCCTTTCTTCCTCAGTAATAAAATGTGTTTATTCAACACAAATACAAGGATAAAAAAGCTTTTCTGTACATCCCAAAGTATGAAAATTACAAAAAGACAATATTGTTAAAATACACTGACTATGTGGAGATATATAAATTGTAATTTGAATTACAAAACCATGGACATGGTGTACAAAGTTTATCAATCATTGTTTGACCCACAGCTAAGATCCTGATTTCCCCTCTGCCAGTGATTCCCTTCACTGAGATTCCACCCTGCCTCTCATGTAGTCTCTAGAGGGGCTATAAATTCCTATTGGCCCAGACTATTTAAATTAATCCACCTTCTCCCTGGAACCAATCTATTGGTCTATTGGATTGTATTTAGCAGTCAGCAACTCAGTTCTGGGATGTTATTGGTGATAAATGATCTGGGATGACAGCCAGTATCAGCATGGTGCTCAAAGCGTATGGCACCAGACAAATGCTTACAGTCTGTGAGAGTTTCTAAGAAAAGTTTCTGTGCATTTCTCCCCATGCTATCTCCTGATCTGACTTCAGACACCCCTTGCTCTCATTCTGTAGCTCCTTTTTTCACTCTGTTTATCTCACTTCATTGTCTTTCTCTCTGTTTATTTCCCTCCCTCTCAGTCTAGCTCCGATCATTCCCTCTATTTTCAAGCTGTCAAGTTGGATAGCTCAGGGACGCATGGTGGGCTGAATGGCCTCCTTCTGTGTTGTATTAATTCTGAAGTTCTCTGACCCACAGTAACAAGTTTTGGTGCCTGGAGAGACAAGCTGGTCCAGACAATTAACCATTATCTCTTCCTGTTTTCTGACATGCAGCGACATTGAAATATCTATTCAAACAAACAGATTCCTCATATTGAAATCAGCACACTTCAGAGTGCCAGGCCATTGTGCTCAGTACCCTCTGCCTGTTTTCTTTTGTTGTTGGTCTTAGCTGCACTAGGATTAATCTCCAACTCCTCCTCAGTTACTGTACCTGTGGACCTATTGCTGTGGTTTCATACACCCGTCCCCACCACACCCCTCCCTCACCACAGCCACACGCTAGTTTTAACCCTCGTAAAGGACAATATCAAACCTGCCTGCCAGGAGATTGCTGTCAGTTCAAGTCCATCCCGTCCATCTTGTTTCTATCCGATCAACGCGGGAATCCCAATGATCCACACATCGGAGATTGTTATCAGTTCATGTGCATCCCGTCCTTCTTGTGTGTATCCTCCTGACCCATGAATCCCAATGATCCACATATTGGAGATTGTTATCAATTCATGTGCATCCCGTCCTTCTTGTGTGTATCCTCCTGACCCGTGAATCCCAATGATCCACACATTGGAGATTGTTATCAGTTCATGTGCATCCCGTCCTTCTTGTGTGTATCCTCCTGACCCGTGAATCCCAATGATTCACACATCGGAGATTGTTATTAGTTCATGTCCATCCCGTCCTTTTTGTGTATATCCTCCCGACTCGGGAATCCTAATGATCCACGTATCGGAAGTGCTGCCTCGCCGACCAGCTCTTTGATCGCGTATACAACTGGGCTACCTTACGATTCCTAATCTCACTCACACGTAACATATTCTACTGTCTCCAAAATTCAAATATCCTTTCAGCACAACTCCAGCAAGGTCTTTTCTTTAAACTGGATAGACTTGATAATAAAAACATAAGAGTGTCGTCAGGAAAGTGAGACCACTGAATCAGTCCAATGACCACTGGATCTGATATCTATCCCCCACCACCAAACCCGTTTGACAAGGCATACATATGGACCATCTATTTGCAGTTGGACGAGGATAAAGAAAAGATTAGAAAATGTCAGAGCAGATGGATGTAATTCAGCCTGTTTACTCAGCTTTGCTTTTCAATTGGATTCTAGTTATTCTGTTCCTTTCAATGGCAGGGTCTTTACCCAGAATCCCCAGTGGGCCAGAAAGTTCCCATTGTGGTTGTTTGCACAGTCCTGCGAAGGGAGTATATAGTGCCTGGCAATGGGCTGTGGGGAGTCCCAAGGGTGGCACAAGGAAAGGCTGCATGTAGTGACAATGGACTGAGGGAACTGAGAGAGATGGAATGGGCATCCTGGAACACTGCACTCAGACAAGTGGCCTGGCAAGATTCCAAAACACCCAGAGGAACCCGCGAACCATGGCTGATTTTCCAAAAACCTGACACATTTGCTGCATTTCTCCATCGAACAAAAGGAAAAATACTGTAGATGGTAGAAATCTGAAACAAACACGGAGATGTCCTATGGAGAGAGAAAGAGTTAATGCTCCCGATGCAGATACCGGAAGAATGTGCAAAGTCCACACAGACCAGGTTCAGAGATTGGAAATAAACCCAAGTCCCTAGCGCTCTGACGCAGCATTGCTGTGTCACCAGGCTGGCCAATGCTGGATAATTGGGGATAGTATAGTTAAAAGCATAGATACTGTTCTCCGTGATCGGGATTAAGAGTTCTGAAGGTTGTGTTGCATACATGGTGCTCGGGTTTGGGATTTATCATCTGGGTTGCAGAACTTGGAGCGGGAGTGGAAAGATCCAGTGTTCAGGGTCCGTGTAGGTACCAACAGCTGGACAAACAAATGACAATGCGAAGAGCGACGGGTAATACAGGACTGAACTATTACATCGGAATGCATGCAGTGTAAGGAATAAGGTAACTGAGCTTGTGACTCATCCATAAATTGGCAGGTACAACATAGTGGGCATTACAGTGACATCGCTGCAAGAGGATCAGGATTGGGAGCTGAATGTTCAAGGATATTCATCCTGTCAAAAAGATAGGCAGATGGGCAGAGAGATAGAGTTGTCTCAGTATTAAGAATGGAATTGAATCAATAATCAGTATTAAGAAATGAAATTAGGTAAGATGGTGTAGAATCTGTGTCGGTAGAATTGAGGAATCAAAAAAGTGGAAAAATGCAGTTGGAGTTATATACAGGGAGCTGGGGTGTAAGATATACCTGGAGCTAGAAAGATCTGCAGGAAAGGCAACGTTACAATGATCATGTGGGATTTTATTATACAGATGGACTGGGAATTCAGATTGATAGTGGTTGGTAGGAAAAGGAATTTGTGGAATGTCTATGAGAAGGCTTTTTGGAGCAGCTTGTGCAGGCAGACTAGATGAGGGGATCTTAAGGTGACAGTGATCATAATATGATTGAATTTACTCTGCTGTTTCAGATGGAGAAGATAGAATCAGAAGTAATGGTATTCCAGCTGAATAAAGGCAATTACACAGACATGAGTGAGGAGCTGGGTAGAATTGACTGGGAGACGGGCCCAGCAGGAAAGATAGTATAACAGCAATGGCAAGAGATTTTTGGAGTAATTCAGGATACAGCAGAGATTTATCCTGAGGAAAAAGAGGCTTGTATAGAGAGGATGGGACAACCATCGCTGACCAGGGAAGTCGGGCATAGCATAAAAGCAAATGAGAAATGTTATAGTGTGGTAAAGTGCAGTGGGAAACCTTAGGATTGGAAAGTTTACAAAGACAAAACAGAGGGCAAACAAAATCAAATAAGGAGGGAGATTATTAAATATGGGGGTAAGCTAGCCAGTAATATAAAGGAAAACTGTAACAGTTTCTTTCACTATATAAAGTATAATAGAGCGGCAAAAGTGGACATTGGACTGCTGGAAAATGATACTGGAGAGATAGCAGTGGGGAACGAGAAAATGGCCAAAGGACTGAATAATTACTTTTCATCAGCTTTCATGGTGGAAGGCACGAGTAACACCTTAAACATTCAAGAGATTGAGGGGCCAGAGCTGAGTATGATGGCCCCCACCATGGAGAACATACTAGAAAAAAATGTAATGGTCCGAAGGTGGGTAAATAACCCTGACCAGATGGACTACATCCCAGTATTATAAGGATGTTAGCTGAAGAGGGAGTGGAGGCAATCGTGGTTATCTTTCAGCAATAACTAGAGTAAGGAACGATCCCAGAGCACTGGAAACCCACTAACGTGACACCCCTTTTTAACAAGGGAGTAAGGAAAAAGACAAAAAAAACCCCACCATGAATAGTTTAAGCTCTGCCATGGGTAAGATCCTGGAATCCATTGTGAAGGATGAGATTTCTGAATACTTGAATGTGTTTGGTAAAATAGGGCAAAGTCGGCATGATTTCATCAAGGGAAGTTAATGCTTGACAAATCTATTGGAATTCTTTGAAGGGAAATGAGCAGCTCGACCAAGCACAGCCAATGGATGCTATCCACCTGGAATTCAAGGAGGCCTTTGACAAGGTGTCACACAGGAGATTACTGAGCATGATAAGGGTCCGTGGTGTTAGAGGCAAAGTAGTGTCATGGATAGAAGCTTATCTGTCTGGCAGAAAGCAAAGAGTGGGGATAAAAGAGTACTTCTCAGGATAGCAGCCGGGGACAAGTGGTGATCCAGAATGCTCAGTGTTGGAATCATAACTTTTTACTTGTTACATTAAAAATCCAGATGAGGGAATTGAGGGCACTCTGGTTAGGGTTGCAGACGATACAAAGATAGGGAGATGGTCAGGTCGTATTGAGGAAGCGGAGATGCTGAACGAGGATTTGGACAGGTAAAGAGATTGTCAGATGCATTCCAACTTGGAAAGTGTGAAGTCATGCACTTTGGCACGAAGAATAGAGTCATGGTCTATTTTCTAAATGGTGAGAAAATTCAGAAATCTGAAGTGCAAATGGGAGTTCTAGTGCAGGGTTCTCTCAAGGTCAGCTGGTAGGTTGAGGCAGTAGTTAGGAGGGCAATTGCAACTATGATTGGGAGCATTTACTACGAGAGGAATTGAATATAAGAACTGACTGTGTACGGCTCTGGTCAGACCACATTTGGAGTATTGTGCTCATTTTTGAGCTCCATACCTCAGAAAGGATGTACTGGTCCTGGAGCGTGTTCAAAAGATTTTCACGAGAGTGGTCATCGGAATGAAAAGTATTTTGCATGAGGAATGTTTGAGTACTCTGGGTCTATACTTGATAAAGTTTGAAAGGATGAGAGGAAATATACTTGAAATAGACAGGATACTGAATGACCTGGAGAGAGTCGATGCTGAAAAGATGTTTCCATTGGATTAGAATCCGAGGGCACAGCCTAAGATGAAAGGGAACACATTTTAGAACAGTGATAAGGAGACAGGTATTTAACCATAGAAGGGTGAATCTTTGAAATTTATTGCCAGAAGGCTGTGGGGTCAGGTCAATTAGTATATTTGAGAGGGAGATAGATCGTGTTTGATTATCCAGGGGATGAAGGTTTATGGGGAGAAGGTCGGAGAATGGGTTTGAGAAACCCATCAGCGATGATTGAATGACGGAGAAGACACGATGGGCTAACTGTCCTAATTTATGCTCCAACATCTTATAGTCTTCTGGTCTAAACCTTAAAGAAGTACCTTGCATCTCTGAGAAGATAGATTCATGTCATTCATGAATGTCAGTAGCTGATGGGAATAGTTAACTGCTTTAGAATGAAGGTACTGGGCTGCCGTCAGGCTGGTGGATAATATGACATTCAGTGCAGGATCACACACCAACTGCACTGTATTCATGTGGGGAGAGTTCATTCAAAACTTGGACCTCTCTGTCTCTCTCAATGGGGTATTGGGGTTGGGGTGAGTGGGCGTAACGTCCGACCAGGCACTTAAACTATCCCGAATCATACATCCTGAGTGAAATAGCAGTCATGGAATTGTTCACATTGTCTATTTAGAATATTAGGAGTGATTGTCCATCCCTTTCAGAGTTCAACCTCTTATTCTCTCACAGCTCTACAGATCAACCTTCACTCATTCCTCATGGTGCCATCATCCCAGGGATTAATCTGGTGGAACTCCTCTTCACTCTCTCTGTGGTAAGGAGATCACTCCTTATAATGGAAAGAAAAATCTGTCCACAATACCCCAAATACTGCCTCAGCAACACTCTCATGTTTGATCACAATAATTCCTTTCCCTCACTTTGCTGGCTCCATGTCTTTCGTGTGACACAGGAAACAATTCATTTACAATGCACTGCCACTGATGTAGAACTTAAACACATCCTTACATCTGTAGGTCAGCATCAATAAAGCCAGCACCAGAGGTGCCCATGGAGATGGACCTCACTCTTGGGAGAGACTCAATCACAAAGAATACATCTAAAATCGTGAAGGCTACCTACCTGAATGGAAATGAGCCGTTGGAATATGGGATGCAGGCAGAGGAAGGGAGCTACCATTCCTTTTGTTCTGCCCTCACGGGATGTGTGCAGCCATGGTCAGGCCAGCATGTTATGCCGATCCTGAACTGAGTGGCTGGTTCAGCTGTTCCACAGGACAGTAAATAGTAAAACACATTGCCGTGGGTTTGCAATTAAACAGAGACTTGACCAGAGAAGGATGACCCACTGCCTTCTCTAATGGGCACAAGGCAAGCCAATATTAACAGATTATCATTCCGTGGTTCTAGAATACGAGCCAATGACGTGACCCACCATACACTGACTGCCCATCTTTCAGATTTTGTGCAGAGAACAAGTTAAACATCTCAAGTGCAATTATTTTCCAATGGACACATAGTGAGAAGGGACATGAAACAAATGTATCTGGAATTAAGAAAGGCACAAACGATGGTTTATTCAGGAATTGAACTGAGGCTGAGGAGGAGACTGGGACGTCTTAATGGTGGTATTGGACAGGACTGGTATGTGGGGAGGATATGGAGATGTACACTTTGCAGAAGAAAATGAATCGAAGAGGTTGAGATAAGTGAGTTTTACCCTCGCGTATTGTTGAGTAATTTGTAAATAATAGTTTGCCAGTTATAATTTCTAAGGAATGGAATCTTTGATTGGAGCTGAAAACGTTGGCTTGCACCTTTCCAAAATCTGCGTATCATGAGCATCGATTAAGTTCAGACCATTTCACTAAACAGACAGAGTGACTTACCAGGAACACCAACTGTAGCAAGGATAGGATAGTAACCAGCTTGAATAACCATCAGTACATCTTCAATCCGCGATGCTAATGATATCCAAGGCTGGGAAAGCCAGTACAGACCATCGGATAAACTCCTCTCCATTGTTGGAACATTCCAGTCTAATGTTCCCAGATTCCCATCCCTCCTGCTCTTCTCTCTGAAGCTGCTAATCCCTGTTACTGCTGTTGGCCATGCTTCCGCTCATACTATGGGATACAACACTGAAAGCATTCCCTTATTGATAGAAGAGAGGAACTCTCTGGGGACGCATACAATCCATGGAGACTGACAGCAATACAATCGCTGAACAAATAGCTCCAGTTAACCCCTTTGAATTCAATACTACTTTATTAACATTCAAAATAACGTTGAACATTTATGCATTCTGGGTGTGATATGCGAGTGTGACTGAAGGAAGGAATGTTGAAGATGGCAGATTGATTGTGTGTAATCATTCAGTCTACCTTGGATATACAGGTAATGCCAGAAGTTTAACGGAACATAAACATGCTTCTCTGTTCATAAATACAGAAATAAATCCCATAACTACTGATCCGTCATTGCAATATCTGTAAAACATTGAGAAAACAACGATCATTCATGAGCTGATAGCAACATGTGCCAATAAAAAAGTGGGTTACAACAAACAAACAGCATGGATACGTTAACAGAGAATTGCACATGACAAACACAGTTCAGATTGTTATTCCAGGATCAGAGAGGGCAGGTGTGGGTCATGGTGTTGATGTTATCGATGTTAAGGAACTGTCATGAAGTGTCATTAATTGGACTTCAATTACATTGTGATTATAATATTGGGGAAAGGACATAAGACGGGGGACATGGATGTTTAGATTGTGTGGAGGGACTGTGACTTTTCCCATTTACCAGAATTGGAATGTTACTCTTTATAACTCATATGAAGAACAGATTCAAGAATACATCTACAATGAGGAATTAGCAGAGACAATATTAATGAAATGCGTTTATGCAATATAAAATACAGGAACAAAATGTTTTTCTGCACCCACCAATATATGCAAAGTACAAAAAGGTAAGATTGTTAAAATACACTCCTGATATTGAACTATATAAATTGAAACGTGAATTACATGACTAGGAAAGTGGTATGCAAACTTTATCAATCATTATTTGACCCACAACTAAGATCATGATTTCACCTCTGTCACTGATACAGTATCAGTGTGGGCGGGGGAGGGGGGGGGCATGGAGGGCGGGATGGTGGTTATCATTTCCTGCTGCTCTTGGCACTGTCTATTTAAAAACTCGGCTTTCTCCATGGAACCAATCTATTGGCCTAATGGGTTTTGTTTAGCTGTCAGTAACCCAGCTCTGTGATATTGTTGGAAGTAAGTAATCTGGGATGACAGGCAGTATCAGCACAGTGCTCACAGTGTACGGCGCCCAGACAAAGGGCTTGCCGCCCAGAGGAATTTCTAAATAAAACTTTTAACTTCTGTCTGTCCATATTTATCTACCGTAATGCAGTCTTCTGATCTATCTAACTTCACCCTCATCTAACATCTCTTCCTCTCAAACTCTGTCAGTCACTCCCCTTTCTATACTCTCTCAGTTGATCTCCCTTCACTTGCTCTCTCTCTCTGTTTATTTCTCTCTCACACAATCTCTCTTCACACACTCTCTCGGTCTCCGATTGTGCAGTTGGAGAGCGTGTGACTCCACAATGGGCTGAATGGCCTCCATCCATGCCATAATAATTTCAGGTTCTCTGACCCACAATAAATGCTTCCTGGACAGACATGCTGGTCCGGTGGCAGGTACATTGCACAATCACCCATTATCTTTTCCTGCTCTTCTCTGGTGTACAGCTGCCTTGAAATGTCTGTTCAAACAAAGCAGACGGAATGAAATTCGAGCAGTCAAGAACTCATCCATGACTGTGTATTTCGATCAGGATTTAATGAAGGATGAGATTCCAGAATAACATGAGCAATGAATGAAAAACAGGAATACACAAGAAATGGCAGCTGGGTACAACGTGTGGTTCCAAGTAGGTCTCATGGTATTACCAATAGAGTATCAATCCAGAAAAACCAGCTCCTGTTCTGTGGATCCAGGTTGAATCCCGCCACTGCAGATGGTGGAAATTCAATTCAATAATGTAAAAATATCCCTGGAATTAAGAATCTACTGCTGAGAATGAAATCATTGCCGATTGTCAGAAAAATCCACCTGGTTCAATAATATCCTGCCATGAAGGAATCTTCCATCCTCACCTGGTCTGGCTGACATGCAACTCCAGACCCAAAGCAACGTCACTGACTCCCAATCGCCCGCTGAAATGATCTAACGAGTCATTCAGTTGTTCCAATCGCTACAAAGTTTCAAACAAATGAAACCGGACGGACCACATGTCATCGAAATGGGCACCGGAAAAGTCAACATTAGAAACATCACTATAGAACCTGTAAAGTCTTCCTTACGAACATCTGAGGTCTAGTGCCAACAATGGAACAACTGCCTTACGGATTAGTTAAGCAACAGCCTGACATAGCCATACTCACGGAATCATACCTTGCAGAAACAACAGAAATTAAACATGCACAGAGGTGTCTGTTACTGATTACCACGTAACGTTGTTCCTCAGCTGAATCAGTCCTCCTCCATGTTAAACAACACTTGGAGAAGACATTGACTGTGGCAAGGGCACAAAGTGTATTCTGGCCGGGGGATTTCAAAGTCGACTGTCAAGTGTGGTTTTGGCAGCAGTACTACAGATCATGCTGGTCGGCTCCTAAGGACATAGCTACTAGATTGGGTCGGCAGAAGGTTGTGACGGAATGAACGAGAGGGGAAAAAAGCATACCTGACCTCATCCTGACCAATCTACCAACTGCAGATGTATATGTCCATGACAGTATCGGTAACACTGTCCTTGTGGAGACGAAGTCTATTGTCTCCATAAACTCTATCATGTTGTGTAGCACTATCACCATGCTGAATCGCACAGACTTTTAGCAGATCTAGCAACTCAAGACTGAGCGTCCATAAGATACTGTGAACCATCAATAGCAGCAGAACTATACTCCAGCACAATCTGTAGCGTCACTGCCCAGCATATCCCCCACTAAATCATTACCATCAATCCAGAGGATTAACCCTAGTTCAATGGAGAATGCAGGAAGGCATGCCAGGAGCAGAACGAGGAATATATAAAGACAAAATGTTCATCTGCTGAAGCTTCCAAACAGAAATACTTGCGTGCCAGATAGCATAAACAGCAAGGGACAGACAGAGCTTAGAAATCACAGAACCAATGCATCAGAATTAAACTCTGCAGTCCTGCTAATCCGATCGTGAATGGTGGTGGACCATTAAGCAACTCACCGGAGTAGTGGCCTCTACAAATATGCCCATCCTCAATGATGGAAGCGCCCAGAACATTAGTGCAAAAGATAAGGCTGAAGCTTTCACAGCAATCTTCAGTCAGAAGTTTTGAGTGAATCATCCATTTCAGCCTCCTGCCGTGGTCTCCATCATGACAGATAGCAGTCTTCAGCAAATTCGATTAACTGATATCAAGAAACGGTTGAAGCTACTGGATACTGCAAAGGCTATGGGCCCTGATAACATGCCGGAAATAGTCCTGAAGGCTTCTGCTCCAGAACTTCCCGCTCCCCTAGCCAAGCTGTCCCTGTATGTTTACAAACCGACAATGGAGAAAAACTGCTCAAGTATGTTCTGGACAAATTCGACCCGTCCAAATACCGCCTAATCAGTCCACTATCCATCATATGTAAAATCATAGAAGGTGTCATCAACAGTGCTATCAAGTGGCACCTGCTCAAAACTAACCTGCTCAGTGACGCCCAGTTTGGGTTTTTCCAGGGTCGCTCAGCTCCTGGACCTGTCACAGACTTGGTTCAAACATAGAAAAAGGAACTGAATTCCAGCCTTTGACATCAAGGCTGCATTCTGACAAATGTGACATCAAGGAGCCCAAGCAAAAACGGTATCGCGGACCAACACTCCATTATTGGAGTCATACCTGACAGATAGGAAGATGGTCATTGCTGTTGGAGGTCAGCCATCTCAGCTCCAGAACATCTCTGCTGTAGTCCCTTCGGATAATGACATCGGTCCAAACATCTTCAGCTGCTTGAATAATGACCTTCCTTCCATCATATGGTCAGAAGTGGGGATATTCGATGATGACTGCACAATGTTCAGCACCATTCGCAAATGTTCAGGTACGAAAGCAGTCCACGCCCAAAGCAACAATACTTGGGTAATATCCAGGCTTGGGCTGGCAAGTGGTAAGTAACGTTTGCGCCACATAAATTCAGACAATGACCATCATCAATAAGATACAATATAACCACTTTGTATTCAGCAGCATTATCATCACTAAACTCTCCACTATCAATATCCTGGGGGTATCATTGGCCAGAAACTCAACTGGACTCGCCACATGAATATAACAGCAGATCAGAGGCTAAGAATCCTGCAGGGATGACTCACCTCCGGACTACCCAAAGCCTGTCCATCATCTACAAGGCACAAGTCAGGAATGAGATGGAATATCCTCACTTGCCTGAATAGGTGCAGCCCCAACACTACTAAAGAAGCTTGATACAATCCAGGACAAAACAGCCCAATTGATTTGCACCACATCCACAAGCATTCACTCCCTTCACCATGGTCACTCAGGAGCAGCAGTGTGCACTACCTACAAGACACAATGGAGGAATTCCCCAAAGATTCTCAGACAGCTCCTTCGAATGTCACGAACACCTCCATCTGGAATGACAAGGGCAGTAGACGTTTGGGAACACCGCCAACTTCAAATTCCTCTCCAAGGCAGTCAACATCCTGATTTGGAAATGTATTGCCATTCCTTCACTGTTGCTGCGTGGAAACCCTGGAACTCCCTCTTTAGTCACTAGTGGGTCACCGCACAGCAGGTAGATTGCAACAGTTGGAGAAGGCAGCTCAGCACCACCTTCTCAAGGGCAACTGGGGACGCGAAAGAAATGCTGGGCACATCCAGCGATGCCCACATCCAAAAAATACTTTTTTAAAAATAGTCCCAAGTTGAGCATCTCGAAAGGACAGATTATCTTATTTGAACACGAGCAGGAAAGCAGTGTTTCTAATATTGAACATTTTAAACTTTTCTGTTATTAGAAGGGTGTTCAGTATTCGATGCCATATTGTTGCTGAGTGCTGTGATAAATTGCACTGTTTTGTTTAAATCAACAATACTGGCGTAGCAGGATCAACCCTTCGAAAACACCAGACAGAAAATGACAATCATCGTAGAGAGAATGTACTCCCACCAGATAAGGCTCACTGATAGCAGCTCATATTCAAATTATTAATGGAATACTGGCTGACACTGAATCCTCCCACCGTCCATATCACAGGGGTTACCATTGACCAGAACGTGAAGTCAAATCAACATACAAATATAAGGGTTACAAGAGCAGGTCAGAGACTTAGAAGTCTATTCTGAATAATAGACACTATGACCTAAACGGCATGAGATATGACAATAGATTTAGGCCATTCAGAAAATTCATTCATTTTGATACTGTGCCATTTTGTCATTGTCTCTATGAAAAGTGGAAATATCTTCTACACACTGACTGTATCAATCTTTGCAGTAATCCATTAGTTTCAATCAGACCCCCCACCACCCCACCCCCACAATTTTTCTAAATTCCATCGAGTACGCACATTGCCGCTCATATGACAAGCCGTCATCCCCAGGATGGATCACCTCCAACACTAGCAGATCTTTCTCCAGAGATAGTGTCCAAAACAGCTCACAACTGGCCAAATACCGTCTGTCCATAGCCCATTACATTCTCAGCAGTATGTCTCCTGTCTTGCATTCTTGCTGTCTTGAAATGAATGCAAACATTGCTTTTGCTTCCCTAACTGACAACTGAACGTTAACCATAAGAGAGGACGAGTGCTTCAAAATTCTTTTGTGCTTCAGATTTAATGGATCCTATTAGAACATGGTGTCTCCTCTATTCCGCCTACCAAAGTGCATATTCTCACACGTTTCCATATTGTGTTCCATCAGCCACGTGTTTTCCCACAGTCCTAAACTGTTCAAGCCTTTCTGCAGCTTCCCCACTTCCTCAGTATCATCTGCAAACTTAGCAAAACTGACCTCAAGTCCTTTGTTCAGATTGTTCATATACAATATATTTCCTGGTTCCCTAAGGACCGTCCACCATATAAAAGGCACAACAGTGAAAGTGCTTGACTCCATTCAGGTTGAAGCAGTGGCTTGACTTGAATTATACCTGTAAAGTCTTCAGTCCCTGCACCACTGACCTTCAGTAGAAGCACACCCTACCCACTTTTGTTGTGAGTTTACTTCATTATGGCGCACAATCCCAGTCTATTGATGTCACTCTGTCTCAACACTGAGTGGTGCTCACACCAACCATGTCACTGTGTATTGATAACGATGGAGGGAGGTCGGCGAGGGTATGTCTATGATGAATAACTGTGTGACTGCCAGGCTGAAACCTGCCCCAACAGCCTCGGATGTACCTGTGCCCACTCTCACCGCTGCAGACCTGATCAGTCTTCCTGCAAGTCAGTCAAGGAAAGCGCCGGGCCTGGATAGTGTTCCCGGCTGAGCACTCAGATCCTGTGAGGACCAACTGGCAGAGGTATTCACATACAATTTCAGCCTTTCCTTCCCACAGGCTGAAGTCCCAACCTGCTTCAGGAAGGCCAACAACAACCTTTTAAGTGAGAAAGCTCATGCTTTAATGACTTAATGATTACCGCCCCATGGCTCTAACCTCAATAAATATGGAGTTATTTGAAAGGCTGGTTATGGCCCACAGCACCTTCAATCTCCCAGCCTGACTTGATCTCCTATAATATGCCGACTGATGTAACGGGTCCACAAAAGATGCCGTATCCCGAGCCCTGCACTCATCCCTAGGACATCTGGACAACAAAGTCACCTACACCAGACTCCTGCTCATTGACGACAGCTCCACCTTAAACATCATTACCCCTCCAGACCAATCTCAAAATTCCATGACCTTAGTCGTGGCTCCACTCTCTGCAACTGGATCCCCCGGTTTCTGACCAACAGACCCCAATTAGTGAAGGTAGGTATCTGCACCACCGCCACAATAACACTCAACACTGGAGCTCCTGGCGCATGTTTCCTCAGCCCCCTTCTGTACTCCCTGTACACACACGGCTGTGTCGTCAGCCCCTACTGTACTCCCTGTACACACACAGCTGTGTCCTCAGCCCCCTACTGTACTCCATGTACACACACGGCTGTGCCCTCAGCCCCCTACTGTACTCCCGGTACACACACGGCTGTGCCCTCAGCCCCCTACTGTACTCCCTGTGCACACAGCTGTGCCCTCAGCCCTTATTGTACTCCCTGTACACATATGGCTGTGTCCTCAGCTCCCTACTGTACTTTGTGTACACACACGGCTGTGTGCTCAACCCTCTACTGTACTCCCTGTACACACATGGCTGTGTCTCTCAGCCCCCTACTGTACTCCCTGTACACACACGGCTGTGTCCTCATCCCCGACTGTACTCCCTGCACACCAAGAAATGTGCCTCAGCCTCCAACACTATTCCCTGTACACACACTGCTGTGCTCTCAGCCCCCTACTGCATTTCCTGTACACACACGGCTGTGCCCTCATCCCCGACTGCACTCCCTGTACACCAAGAGATGTGCCTCAGCCCCCAATTGTACTCCCTGTACACACACAGCAGTGTCCCTCAGCCCCCTACCATACTCCCTGTACACACACAGCTGTGTCCTAAGCCCCTACTGTACTCCCTGTACACACACAGCTGTATCCTCAGCCCCCTACTGTACTCCCTGTACACACACAGCTGTGCCGTCAGCCCCCTACTGTACTCCCTGTACACATGGCTGTGCCCTCAGCCCCCTACTGTTCTCCCTGTACACACGGCTGTGCCCTCAGCCCCCTACTGTACTCCCTGTACACATATGGCTGTGTCCTCAGCCCCAAACTGTACTTCGTGTACACACACGGCTGTGTCTCTCAACCCCCTACCTACACCAAGAGATGTGCCTCAGCCCCCAACTGTACTCCCTTTACACACACAGCAGTGTCCCTCAGCCCCCTACAGTACTCCCTGTATACCCACGGCTGTGTCCTCAGCCCCCTACTGTATTCTCTGTATACACACGACTGCATCCCTCAGCCTCCTACTCTACTCCCTGTACACAAACGGCTGTGTCCTCAACCCCCTACTTCATTCCCTGTACACATACGACTGTGTCTGCAGTCCCCTACTGTACTCCCTGTACACACACGGTTTTGTCATCAGCCCCCTATTGTACTCCGGTACACACACGTGGCTTTGTTGCCAAATTCCAAACAATGCTAACTGTAAGTTTGCTGATGACATCACCAAAGCAGGAGGGATATCAAACAACGATGAGCCTGAACATAGAAAGTAGATAGTGGGTTTGGTGGCATGGTGGAATGATAATAACCTCTCTCTCAAATTCGGCAAAAGTAACTAACTGATCATTGACTTTAGAATGAAAGGAGGGGAACATGCCACTATCTCCATCAACGGTCGAGACAGTGCAGAGCGTCAAGTCCTTCGGAGTGATGATAACTGGCAACCTACCTTGGACTTCTCACATAGGTGTGACAGTCACGATGGTGCAAAAACTTCTCTCCTTCCTCACTTGGCTCAGAATATTTAGCATGCACTAATTCTACAGATGCGCTATTGTGAACGTACTGTTCGGGTGCATAATGGCCTGGAACGGCAACACTCTGCCCAGGAACATCAGAAACTACAGAAGATTGTGTTCACAGCCCAGACTGTGACAGACTGCAATTTCCCGATCATTGACTCTATTTACACGGCTTGTTGCCGCAGAAAGGCTGCCAACATCTATCTTCTGTCTTCTGTTTCTTTCCCTGAACCTATTATCTTCCCTTCTCCCTGCCCATGTGACTGTTTATTTCCTTGTTTTGTTTCCTTTCTCTCTTTGACTGACTGTCCATCTGTTTCCCTCGCTGTGTTCTTTTTCTCCTTCCCTTTGTTTCTGTCTCTTTCTCCTTCGTTGTTATGGTGATGGCTTCTCTATTCATTTGAAGCAGCTGATGGCTCATTGTTCAATGTTGGCAATACAATACACTCAACAAGGTTTTGGTATAGACGACATGATTTAAAATTATCAGTTAAATTTCAATTGTTGTCAAAAAAGCAACAAGAACTTGGGTATCCATTTAACAGTCAATTGTTACATCTAGTGCTCTGTATACTGGCACATCTCCCAGTGCTCTGTATACTGGCTACGCAAAGCATTCTATTCGGCTGCATAATGACCTCACATGGTAACTGCTCTGCCTAGGACCATAAGAAACTACAGACGGTTGTGTGCACAGCCCACACCATCACGGAAGGCAACCTTCCGTCCATTTTATACTTGTTATTGTCGCAGAAAGGCTGGCAACATCAAAGATCTCTCCCAAACTGGTAATGATCTCATGCAACCTCTTCCAACAGGGACGAAACACAGAGGCTTGAAAACATCCTCAAGAACACTTCCTTCCCTACCATTATTAGACTGACAAATTGACATCTCTCACTTTTCAAATATTATTAATCTTGCTAATGTCGACCTTGCTTTGCCCACCTCCTGTGAAGCTGTAACCTTATATGCCTTACTCTGTCCAAGGACCCTGTGATCTCTGTTTTCTTGTTTAGGGTCATTTACCTGCACTACAATAAAAACAAACCTTTCCATTGTACATTTGACTAAAATAAATGAAACGAAATAAGATCAAACATGTGGAGTGCAGTGGCTCAAGATCATCTCAAGGGCAACTGGAAAAATGAACGAATGTTGCCCCAGTCAGAGATACCCATATCTAATTAATGAATATAAGAAGATGACCACACTTATGGGGGACAGACAGAGGGAATGAAATCGCTTTAAACATGATCTTAGATATATACAGGTTTCCCTCACTATTTGTAAGTAGACTGTCCTCCGAAACCGTTCGCAAGGTGATATGGTGTAAAGTGCAGTAGCACTGATTTATTTTGGGAAAATTTCGGCTTTCTTCGTAAAAGTGAAAATCCTGCTGGAATTTCGTTTGGTTAGTGAAACAAGATCCTAATGTAAGTCATTTGGAAGGGGAAGTGGCAAAAATCGAACTTTTGAAAAGCGGGGGATGACCTGTATTTACATGGGCATGTTATTCAGGAAGATGGGAAAGGCGAAAAATAAATGAGGTGAATGTCTCGTTTTATTTCCAGCCCAGCTGATCATCATTTCCTTTGTTTTCTCTTTTTCTTCTATATCTCTCTTTCTCTATTGAACCCCTCCTTCTGTTCAAAGCAAACTTCACTGTCAACGGTATTAATCACACTCCTTTCCAGCTACTTTCAGTTCAGGAAAGTTTCCCATCACTTTCTGTTCATTTCTTTGCATTTCTTTCTATAATTTCAGATTTTCAGCATCTTCCTTTATTTGATTTCACCTTCAATTTTCTTAATTCGTGGGACGTTGTCATCTCTGCCAAGTGCAGCATTTGGTGACCATCACTAGTCGCCCTGACTCTGAGGCCATTCCGCAATATAATATAAAGTTAAGCATATTGCCATGGGTCTCAAGTCACACTTAACCCAGATTTCATCACCGAGGGTGATCAGTGAAAGAAGAAGGTTTTCAGATAAAATGTTGCTTTTATGTTTGTTTTTCATGAAATTCACCTTTATTCCAATGCTTATCATTATTATTTATGGTCTGTCATCAGCTATGGTAGGACTTGAAACAAATCCCTTGAAACAATATCTTTCGTTTAATAAGCTTTGCTCCTGAATTACAGCCAGCGGCACTCCTACATTCAAACATTGTCCTAATCATGAAGTAACATCCGAGACAAGAGGAATTTTGTGATTGAAATATTTGTATTTGAAAAAGTGGTCAGAAGAGACCTTAAAACATTAAGTCTGAATTTTACCAACGTGCAGCCAATGGTTTGTTCAGCAACAGCACTGACACAGAGATAAAGATTGAGGATATTAGGAGCTGGTAGTGGACAGGTTTGGTGACAGAGAGAACACGAGACATAAACCGGTTCAGGGCAAAAAAATGACCTCGGGTTTGTGCACAGTTTTATTCGCAGATGTTTGTGAGGTAGTGGTCTGCAATTCATGGGTAATGAATGGAGACTGCAATTGAAACTGAAGGCAATAGTTTCTTTCTCTGACAAATATAGTTAACAGGATTTGCAACAAAGTTCAAATAGGTTAGTAGAACACCCTCCACCCCGCCCAGAATAATCATCAGCACTGCTGATATCCGATATGATGGAAATCCCCAAGAGGGGGAAATCTTGAAAAGACTCAAGGAAAATCGCCTCTCCATTGTTGTAATGTTCCAGTTCGCTATTCTCCCATTCAGATCTATGCAGCTGTTGATCTCTGTTACTATTAGAGCTGATGCATCTGTTACTACAGTGGGATCGAACACTGAATGAAGCCTCTTACGAATAGGAGAGGGAAACCCTCCAGTGACACAGTTGCATTGCATGGAGACTGACATCAATCACAGTCAGAGCAAACAGTCCCAGCTTTTAATACAGCACATTCAGTTCACAATATAACTGGACTGGACTACATGTTGACATTGCTGGCCATTGGTCACATCTCCCATCACCAATTGCTCGAGTGATGTCAGTTGTGAGGGAGAATAAGAATATTTTCTTTTCGTAGGCGACATGATTCTGCTTTGTTGTCCGTTTACTATGTTGTAACCATCTCTCCAAAAATCCCTCCCCCCCCCCCCCCCCCCCACCAAAAGAATCACAATCAGGATGTTGTTACTGTGCTGATCTCTCCTCCACTGGAACAAACACCAGCGAACAGACTGTCATTGGGCACAATCGCCCTGAACATAGACAGGAAGTGTGGACTTCTCTGAATGTTCCTCTCACTGCTCTAATAAGGCAACTTTGGAACTTGGACAGGGAATATGCTTCAGTAATTTATTTATATAAATTGACAGACTCCTAAATGCTGTTTTATTTGGTGTAAACAGTATTTTTACGCATTTTGGCTTCAGTCCAACACTAAAAGTGTTAATTACAATGAACGTATTCATTTAGACTTATGAATTAATAAGTCAGGTTTGAATGGACATGTTATTGGCTGGGAGATAGGGCGGAATGGGAGCAGTGGCTGTGGAAACTGCATGGGAAGTACAAAGATATTCCCCAATCATCATCCCTTTTTCTGACAGACAGAATTAAATCTAATGTATAAACAAGGAAACAGCCAACATTTGGGAGATGCAATGCTGAATGGCAATGTGAACTAAAAGGATAATATTAAATGTGATGAAGTGAAATATATTTTATACACATACCATTTAATCATTGGGAATACAGATTGAGTAGGGTCACCGGACCTGAAACATTAATTTTGATTTCTCTTCACAGATACTGCCAGGCCTGCTGAGCTTGCCTCTAAGTTCTGATTTTCTTTTTGTTTGAGATTTATCATATTGTTTATATCTGGCAGGATACTTACAATTAAAAGCAGACACTAATAACAAAATGTGAAGGGCAATGGGGACAATACAGGAGACTAACAGTAGAGTTATAGTCATTCCAAGCTGGAAGAGACAATGGGCTGAGTTTCCCCCACTTTTGCTGTAAATAATTCTGTGATATGTAATCAAAACCTTTGGAGAGGGGGTAGACAAGTTTGTTCAACGATGGTCACAGAGTGCTCCACCATCAATAATCTATTCCTATTATCTCATGAAATTTCAGCTGCCTCTAAAATGTATTTTTAAACAAAGTGGAGTTCCTGAGATTTACAGGATCATCAGAAAAAATATTCCTTTTTCCTTTGATTCTTAAAGAAGAAACAGATTTCGGCCGTAATACAGGTGTCACAGACACAACAGCTATAACAGAAACAGGAAAGGACTACATTGTCCTTATGTAACCAAATTCAGCATGCAGCCCTGTCAAGATACATGAAATATAGTGATACTGAAACACGAAATACAAACAGAAAATGATGGTAGAAGTGCAACAGATGAGGATGTATCTGCAGAGAGAAACAGAGTTAGCATATCGAATATGATGTGACACTGTTCTGAAAAAGTCATATTGAAATCAAAGGTTAATTCTGTGTATCCCTGCTCAGAGGGTGCCATACCTGCTGAGTTTCCCTCTATCGATTTCTTTTTCTTTCTGAACTGTGACAAATTGACTGATCTGAACGATATAAGCAAAGCTCTGTTTCAGCTGAATCTTGAATATTAGTTTATGGACATTAAATGAGAAATTACAAAGTTCCTATATTTGACAGAGTTCCAAATATCCATGACGTATTGCATTATGGGACAAAACCATTGTGAGACATTGCTGAAACAAAAACCAAAGTTGTCGCAAAAGCTCTGCAGTATTTGTGCAGAGAAATCAGAATTAACGTTTCTAATTCAATGGCCCTTCCTCAGAACGGATGGTAGCCCTGAATGTTGATTAATATACAGCAGAAGCTGAATAACTGTTCATGGAGACTGTTAGTAGCTAACAATAGGGTGTGAGTAATGGAAGGCCACGTGAGGACTAGGCCTGGTGTATGGGTAGGGGGCATTGAGGAGTTCAGTCCCTAAATTATTGACCATTATTTTGAGTCTGAATGGCTGCAGGGTCCACCCGCGGAAAATGAGGTGTTGTTCTTCCAGCTTGCGTTGAAATGTCCTGGAACACTGCAGCAAGCCTGACGCAGAGATACTGGCCAGGGAACAGGATGGGGTATTAACCTGGCAGGCAACTGGAAACTCAGGGTCTTTTGCAGAGGTACAGCTTGGATATACTGTGAAGTAGTCACCCAGTCTACCTTTAGTTTTCCCAATGTAGAGCGGATCATAATGTGAGCAGCGAATGTAGTAGACCGGATTGTGGGAAATGTTGGTAGGATGCTGCTTCACCTGGAAGGTTTGTTTGGACCTTAGATAATGACGAGGGAGGAGGTAAATGGGAAAGTGTAACAACTTCGGCAGGGGAAAGTGAAGTGTAGCTGTGGTGGGGGCTGGGGGAGGTGGTGTATGTGTGTGGGGAGGGGAGGTGTGGGCGGTGAATAACGAGTGGACCAGGGTGTCCTGGAGGAAATGGTCACTTCAGAAGGCGGAAAGGGGAGAGGAGGCAAATATGTGTCTGGTGGTGGCATCTTTCTGGAGGTGGGGAAATGCAGACTGATGATCTTCTGCATGTGAATGTGGTGGGATGGTCGGTAAGGATAAGGGAAACTCTAACGCTGTTGCAGCAGGGAAGAAAGATGCTGAGGGTAGAAGTGCAGGAGGTGGGTCGGAACTGGTTGAGGTCCCTGTCAATAACAGTGCTGGGGAGTTCTCGTATGAGGAAGAAGGTGGACATAGCAGAGGCCACATGTTTGAAGTTGACATCATCAGAAGCAATGCGGTGGAGACGGAGGAACTGAGAGAATGGAATGGAGCCTTTGCAGGATACAGGGTGTGAGAATGCATACTCCAGGTAGCTGTGGGAGTTGGTCGGTTATTACTGGATATCAGTGACCGGTCTATCCTCAGAAATAGAAGCAGAGATATCGACTAAAGGAGGGGAGGAGTCAGAGGTAGAGAGGTGAATGTGTGGGAGGGGTGCAAATTGGAAACAACGAACTTTTCCAATTCTGGACAAGAAAGAGGAGCAGCAGCGATGATAATATATACATATTGGAGAAAGAGTTATGGACGGGGGCTGGAATAGAACTGGAAATGGAATGACCTACGTACCCCACGAAGAAACAGCTATAACTTTGGACCACGTATGTATCCATGCACCCCCTCTGTATGGGAGGAGCAGGCTGAAGCAATGGCTCTGCATGGGCAGTTCTGTTTGTGGATTTTCAGGAGGAGATAAAAGCGAACTCTGCTATCAGAGGGCCATCAGCTTCGGGACTGTTAGGTGGGGGTGAGTGGGGTGGGGGTGTGGGCCAGTGACTGGGAATCTCCAGGTGAAATGTGGTCAGATTTAGTAAATAAAATAGCCTGATGTGCCATGATAGGGTTATGGACCAGCAGGTGACATGTGGAGGTATCTGAGAGCTAGCACTCAGCCTCTGAAATGTAGAGGTGAGTCCACCAGACTGCAGCAGCACCTCCCTTATCGGCACAGGCTGAATAACATAGTCAGGGTTGATTGAAGCCTACAGCGTACAGTCTGTTCAGAGGGTGATAGGTTGGATAGGGAGAGGGGGAATACAGAGAATTAAAGACAACTAAACTCACATGGAAAGTTCTCAATGAACATATTGAGTTCAAGTAAATGCCAGAGGAATGGATCCAGGTGGAGGGAGAGTGTTGGAGCTGGGCGAAGGGTCTATGGGATGGGGAGTGGACTCTTGTCCAAAGAAATGGACACCGAGGAGAAGATGGTGGAAGAGGAGTTCAACATTATGTCGTTCCTGAAATTCATTAAAGTGGGGGCACAGAGGGATAAAACTGAGACATTTGCTGAGTACAGAACATTCAGCATTAGAGCGTGGAAGGTTAGGAAGGATGGTGAATACACCACAGGAGGTGGGCTTGCGGGAGGGGATGGAGTCAGAGCACAGGGCATGGTGGTGTGGCAGATTCCAGAGGCTCATAGGCATCTCTAAGTTATTCCATCTTGTGTGCCTCGTATATCTGGTGAGCATGGTGAATGAGCTGGAGAATGAAGTAGAATTGGGGAATGGTGCAGCCTTGAGCCAATGCGATGTGATGCTGTTGAACAGAGAAAATGTTGATCTCAGTGGCAACGACACCGCACGACCAGTCTTCAGAAAGTAAATGATTGAAGATAATCTGAATCGTTACCTTATTGTAATGCTCTGATTTCATTGGGGTGAGACTCAACCAGCAAGGTTTTACTTTTTGAGACTTTAGACCAAACTGTGAAAACTGATGTATCTTGATGTTATTAATAAAACAAATCCATCCATGGTTTTGTAAGGCACTAGCAAGGGCAGAGTTTATTTGTCGTTCCCAATAGCTCTGGGTAAGGTGTTATTGTTCATTGAGGAAATTACCAGCACAGAATTTCCTCTGATTTCCATTAACCACAGTTTGCTGAGGGGGAATGATGCTACATGAATCAAATGCTACTTTGATGGCAAGGGAAGTTACTCTGATCTCACCTCAACTGACATTGGAAAACAAGTTAAAATACTAAAGAGAAAAAGGCTAGAACACGGCTTATTGAACAATGTGGTCACTGTCTTCGCAACGTTTAAGGACAAACAGATGCATGGACTTCTGATTCTGAGGAGAGGTGTTTCCTATTTGGGATGAGGCTGTTTGCTTCAGCGCTGTGACACAGAGACAGAAAAAAAACGTTCCACTCTGTATGGGGAAAATATCTCACCCTATTCACGGTGCATTGGACAATGACAGAAATACACGATTAAACATTGGGCATTGATCATCTCAATCTCATCATTCACTGATGACCAATAGCAGCACAGAAGCCAGGAGCTCCCATAACCCCAGTTGAAAAGCAAAAATGGGGAAGAGATTGCCAGTAGAAGTGGGAGTAACTAGGGAACTGGTGTAACTTACAGTGGGAGTGGCAGAAGAAGGGTGTGAAGAGATATCATCAGTGGAAGAGTATGTGGCAGCAGAAGGGGTCGTGCAAGGGAAGTAGGAGTGTAAAAAAAGAGTTGGAAGGGGAGGAGGAATGGCTAATGAAGTTTTAGTGACTGGGTAAAGCTTGTTTTTGGAAAAGTGAGGTTGGGTGAAAACCACCAATGTTCAGGAAAATTGGGATCGGATTCCATTGAAAATTAAAATTTGATGCACTTCTTTTTCTATCAGATTGTACATTCACTCTGTAGTTTGTATCTCCATCAAATGCAGGTGACGTGCTCCCCCCCCCCCACCCCGTGTTGTGTCGCAACATTTTTGAATTTTTTTTAACAGTATGTATTTGCTTCCAATCCAAGGTAGACATGAGAATTTGATTTGATCTCCTGCAGTTTGTCCATAGCATGGAATTTAATTGAATATTTTTCCTCATCACATTAGCTGATTCAAGAAATGAATCAGTGTCCATCCTGCAGATGAAAAATTTCTTCAGTTTTCACTATTGTTACAAAGGACAGTGCCACACAACAGGCTAATGTTCAAGTGCAAGGTGCCAAACCAAATTTCTCCCTAAATTAGGTACACGCTTTATGAATAAGACATGCTGAGGGACAGAGTGTAAAAGGTGAATTTAACTCTGTGTCGAAAATGGTATTTGCAGCACCCTCATAATAGGCGTTAACTACATCACTCTGTAAATTCCCTAAAATAAGAACAACAAGAGACTGGAATTCTTAATTATTCCTTTGTAAATAACATGTGGAGAACAGGAAGGAAATCAAGGTTTGTTTGTGATATTCATAAATGATGATGGTGAGAATGTGGAAGATGGATGGCAGTGGAATGATAACTAATGCTGGGGATGACACAAAGATTAGCTGGATGCTTCACAGTGAGGAGGACAGGGTTAGGCTACAGGACGATATAAACAGATGATTTCTATATCCAGATTTATGGCCGATGAAGTTTAACACTGATAAATGTGAAAGGATGCACATCTGAATAAACAAGACAAGTGACAACTCAAACTTTGAAGAGCGAGGGCTAAACTTGCTCCTTTTTTCTTTGCAGCAGGGAAGGTTGAGGAGGGAACATGGTACAGGTGTACAAGAGAATAAAGGGTATGGAGAGGATGAACAGACAGCAGTTGTTTCGCTTACTCTAACGGTCAAAAACAAAAGGAAGCATACTTAAAGTGGAAGGCAGGGGATTGAGAGGGGATTTCTGGAGTCTGTATTGAACTGAGAGGGTGGCACAGACATAGAATATAAAGTTCCTATATGTGGAAACAGGCCCTTCGGCCCAAAAAATCCATACTGACCCTCCAAAGAGTAATCCACCCAAACACATTCCTCCTATATTTACCCCTGACTAAAGTACCTAACCTACATGTCTCTGAACACTTTGGGCAATTTAGCATGGCCAATTCACTTATCCTGCACATCTTTGGATTGTTGGAGGAAATCGGAGTACCTACAGGAAACCCACGCGGATATGGGAGGAATGTGCAAAATCCATACAGGCAGTCACCCAAAGCTGGAATCAAACCTGGGTCCCCAGCGCTCTAAGACAGGCGTGCTAACCACTGAGCCACATTTCTGCCCCTAATAACATGTGCCTGGAATGCATTTCCTAGGCGGGTGATTGATCAGGTAATCTCACAAACATTAAAAAAAGCCTTTGGATATGCACTTGGTGAGGCAGGCTCGCATTTTCATTCAATGATTCTATGTGGTGGCAGCCACGAACACTCAGATATATTCTGAAGCAATAGCTAATGGCAGTTCCTAGTTTGTTCCATTGACTGTACTCAGTAAGTGAGACTCCAGTGAAGTGCTGGTATTATCTCCCACTTTCTATTTAAATGTTCTGGTTTTCTTGAGCTGGTAATGTAATTACCGGTGTCCATGATGTCATTTCCTGCCCTTTTTCTCAGAGGATGGTAGATGGAGTCAAAATTGATGTGTTTGTTGATGGAGTTCCGGTTGGAATGCCATGTTTCCAGGAATTCTTGTGCTTGTCTCTGTTTGGCCTGTCCTAGGATAGATATGCCGACCTAGTCAAAGTGGCGTACTTCCTCATCAGTACGTATGACTTTCGTATTGGGTTCATGTCTTTTGTAGCTAGTTGATGTTCCTATATCCTGGAGACTAGTTTTCTGCTTGTTTTTCCGTTGTAGTGTTGTTAAAGTTCTTGCAAGGCTTATTTTTCCTGGAGCAGAACAGACAAAGATGTGAATTTATTGCGGTGCTCAAAAGTATGATAAACGTTGCAGAGTAGAAAAAGAATACTCTATTAGTAGGCATTATAGCATCAAGGAATTCTAATTTCAAGGTTGTCAGTAAAAGAGCTAGAAGTGAAATAAGGGAAAAAACCGTCTTTATTTAGAGAGTTGTTACGAATTGGAGTTGACCGGGTGGGAAGGTTGAGGATGAAGATTCAAAAGAGAACTATATATATATTTGGAAATTATGAATTTAACGGGCAACAGAGAGAGGGCTGGCAAATGGGAGGTGCTTGAGAGATATTTTTGGAACTGATGCATACGTAATGGCCAAGGGTTCATCCTGTACTTTAAAGTTTTGTACTCTATCATGTGTCAGCTGTGAATAAAAGTCAGTATCCAATTATTTCACTGTGTAAATGCTCGCAAATATCTGATTACTTGGTGCAGCGTAAGCATTTAAAATGCAAGTATTGCAAGGTCAGCTTCATTATGAAGTCTAATTATTACACAGAACATGAATATTTTACATGTTGTATTCCCATTACTAAAACAAATATATCATTGCTTTGTCACAAATCTCTTTGGAAAGCTCTGACTTTTCACTGACACAATATTATGTTCGTTGCTTTTTTTTCACTCTCCACATTTCATATTAAACATCGTTCATTCTAAGAATTGGAAGTTTTCAAATTATTATTCAAGAAAATTTGATAACACAAATAATTTATTTAGTTTAATGTTCACAGTCCATGGTGAATTATTGCAATTTTTAAATTGCTGGCAATTAGCTGAAGATCGTACATTTCAGTGAGAAATTAAACTGATAGTTTACATATAAATGTATAAGAACACTAATTCTATTTTAATGTTCAGTCGTTTGCTCACTCTGAATATGTAATCATTCAGAAGCCAACCACTTTAAAAATATTGGAGTGGAAAAACTTTGCTTTGAATCCTGACATTGAATATCTAATTCTGATCACCACAAGAGTTATGTTCTTTCTTCGATAAAATAAAATGTACATGCTTTATTTCTGTGTTAGAAAGTCTTGACAGGAGTTTATATTTTAGTTCCATAAATATAGAATCAACAGAATTGATTAAAGTGATTATAGCTCAGTTGAATGATTATCATTCACATCTTATTTTCGCCCAATTCATGGAATTTAGCAAACATCCCACTATTGTTCGGCTCAGTAAACTGACCACCTTGCAATGAGCTAAGCTGAAAATTGCTTCCAATAGATCTGAAATCATTTACATTGTTATTGGACCTCACAGCTGCCTGAGATACACAGAGACTCAGTCGCCTTTTCCAAAATCTGTACATTGAGTTTCTAACCTGGTTCGGGGCAGTCAGCCAAGCATTACTTCAAAACAAATAATTTGGAATCCACCTTGGGCAGGGGGAGAACCCGCCAACAAACTATCATTGGTCTCAGTGTAGGTACAAACGTTGTCCAGGTTAAATACTAATGGCTGACCAGCAATCATGATTTAAAATTCATCTTCAGCCAGAGCCTGGCCCAGAGAGCAGACATGTTGACATGGAGAGACAGAATCACACCATGCAAGTTACCTATGGTGATGAAATCTGACCTGCCTCCAAGATTCCATACACCTGCACCCGGGTGAAGACGTTAACAACTTGACAATCTATTGCAGTGCCTTGTGCCTCACAAAGAAACCTCTAAATCCAATCCAATAAATGTCACCTTCACATTCTCCAGTATCAAAATAAAATTGTACATCTCTGTGAATGGTCAGAGATTACTACATGGAAAACACAGTAGAATGTGTGCGAAGTAATCAGCAGCAAACGGCAATCCACAAATCACATTAAGAACTGAACTTGGCGGATTCTTTCTGGTCTAAGTAACCACACACATTATACTGGCTTTCAGGTGACTGTAACAATGCACACCATAACTGGAGGTTTTGGCTTTACATCCCTCCAAAGCTTCCTGATCTCACACACATCACTCCCTCACACATTCAACAATTGATGACAATCAACAAGCTGGGTGAAACTGGAAACACAGAACAGTGCAGCACTGTGCAGGCCCTTCGGTCTTTGATGTTCTGTCGACCTTTGATCCTACTCTAAGATCAAACTAACCTACATACCTTGCATTACACTATCATTCATGTGCCTATCCAATTATACATCCCTAATATAGTTGACATTCCTAATATACTACAACTACTGGCTGTTCATTGCACACACCCACCACTGTCTGTGTAAAGAACCTACGTCTGACATCTCCCCTAAACCTTCCTCCGATTACCTGAAAATCATACCCCGTCGAGAGTCATTTCACCCTGGGAAAAAGTAATGGCTATCCACTCTATCTATGTGTCTCATCATCTTGAACACCTCTGTCAAGTCACTTTCCATTCTTCTTCGTTCCAATGAGGAAAACACCCTAGCTCCCTCAAATTTTCTTTGTACGACATGCCCTCCAGTCTAGGCAGCATCTTGATAAATCTCCTCAGCACCCTCACCAAAGCTTCCACATCTTTCCTATAACGAGGCAACCAGAACTGATCACAATATTCTAAGTTGGTCTCACCAGGGCTCCATAGAGAAGCAGCATAACCTCGCAGCTGTTAAACTCAATCCCTCAGCTCATGAACATATCAACCACATCCTTAACTACCTTATTAACCTGGGTAGCAACTTTGTGGGAGCTATGTCATGAACCATATGATCCCCCTGTTCTCCACAATGGAAGAATCCTGCCTACATTCAAATCCGAATTTCCAAAATGAATCGTATCCCACTTTCCATATTGAACACCATCTGCCACTTCACAGCTGGGTACTGCATCCTATCAATGTTCCTGTTGCAAACTACAACAGCCCTCCACTCTATCCACAGTTCCACCAACCTGTGTTACATCATCAAACTTACGAACCTATCCTTCCACTTCGTCATCCAAGTCATTTATCAAAATCACAAACAGCAGAGGTCCCAGAACCGATCCTTACGGAACACCACTGCTCACCTAGTTCCACACTGAATACTTCCCATTTACCACGACGCTCTGTATTCTATGGGTTAGCCAATTCTGTATCCAGACAGATAGGTCTCCCTGTATACCATGCCTCCTTACATTCTGAATGAAATTACCACGGGGAAGTTTATCAAACACCTTGTTAAAATCCATGCACTCCGCATTCACTGCTCTACCTTCTTCAGTGTGTTCAATCCCATGCTCAAATAATCAAATAAAAGTTGTGAGGTATGACCTGCCACTCATAAATCCATGCTGACTATTTCTAATCAAACCTTGTTTTTCAAGAATCCTCTCCAATACTTTGCCCAATACTGATGTAAGACTGACTGGTCTGTCATTCTCGGGAAAATCCCTGTTCCCTTGCCTGAACAAGGGATTACATTTGCCACCCTTCAATCAACCGACGCTACTCCAATGCAGAGTGAAGGCGCAAAGGCACAGAAATCTCTTCCCTCTCTTCCTGTAGTAACCTAGAGTGTTTCCTGTCTGCCCGAGGGATTTATCTATCCTTATGTTTGTACTTCAAACAGTCTGTATTTCACCTCAACTTTTTACTCACTGTCCAACCAACTGATTTACTGCTTTCCATTTCAGGGCTCTGTACAGTGCTGCCTTCCTGAGCAAGTATGGTTCCCAATATTCTGTGTATTATAAAATGGAAAACATGGGAAGCTTTGACTCTGCTGCTGCTCAGATGCAGTCTGACTGCTGTGCTTTTCCAGCACCACAATTTTCGACTCTGATCACCAGTCCTCACTTTCTCCATTACTGAGGGCTGTCCCCTCTGCACACAGAGCAGGGAACTAATCAGCAGAAACTCATGGTATCTGGAACTGACTGTTCAGTTCTGGAAAGTTGCATTTGATGAACACATTTACTAAAAACGAATTTCAAATTCAACAAATATTCATTCAGTCCCAGAGTTACAGTTTTGGTTCATGAATTGGACAGGTTGATAACGAACAGTGAATGACTGAAGAACTCCGAGGTACAGAGTATTCCAGGTGATATATCCCAGGTTGGATGTGCTTTACCTGATGCTGGTAATATTATCAGACAGACAGATATGATAAGGAAACGAGGTGACATGTGGAAGTGTGACATTTTTGCCATTACAGAGATGTGTTTGAGGGAGTTCGGGGCTAACGACTCAATATTCTGTGGGACCAGAACAAGAGTCAGGACAGAAGAGAGGGTAAAAGGACGTGGTGTTGCCTTATTAATTATGGAGTTAGTTACTAGCGTAAGAAGGGACGATATCTTGAAAGGATCTTCTAAAGAGGCTTGGTGGTTAGAGCTCAGGATCAAAACTGTGACAGAAATACTGCATGGGATATATTATAGACCCCCAGATAAAGGAAAGTACGGGTGCAGGTATAAAACCAAGTTATTGAGGTGTGTAAAACAATAATAGGCTAGTTATATTCAAGCATTTCAATTCCAAACATTCATTCGGTCAGTGATAATTTTTTAAGAAGGGCAGGTGCTTTGAAATTTATTCCAGAGAGCTTCTTATATCAACACAGAGCAGATACAACAATGGGCAGTGCAGTGCTGGGCCGCACTGCGGGGAACGAAGCCAGTCAGCTGTTCCAGGCAGAAGTGGGAGAGCATTATAGGCCCAGTGACCGTGATATCACACAGTTTGACTTTGCGAAGGAAAAGACCCCAAAGATGTTAGAAAAATCAAAGCTTTTTGCATTGGGGAGACAGATTTTATGGAAACAAATGACAGGATCCGGCCAAAGTACAGTTGCTTCTGGGTGAAACTGTAGCAGAAAAAGGTGGGGCGGGGGTTGGGGGAATCATTCGTTTAAAATGGAATTGATGACAGTGTCGGCCCAGCAAGTTACACCGAAGATAAAATTTAGGAACACAAACCCAGAGAACCTCAGATGTCGACACAAATTCCGAATAGATGAAAAGAAAAAGAGAAGCTTAAATCTGGTACCAAGTGAACAGGTCAATGAAGGTCCCAAAAGAATATAGCAAGTGGAGGGTTAAACTTAAGAAGTCAGTGGAAGAACAGAAGGAGGGGTGATAAAACATTAACGGGTAAGATTAGCAAGAATCCACAGTCATTTTTTTTGGTTTTTTAAGGGGAAGAGGATAACATGGGAAAGAATGGGAGTATTAGGGACTAAGGAGACAGCCTGTTCACAGAGCCAGAGAATATGTTTAACACACCCTACGAATCGGTCTTCAGTTTGGCGAAGCAGTTCCTGGATTCAGGGAGAGTGACCGTTTGACCCTTGAGCAAACTGATGCAGAAGCTGAGGAAGAATTGAAATTTTATGCAAGATGGAGTGGGTAAATCACCAGATTACAGACCACCAAGTCTCACATCAGTGAGAGGGAAACAATTGTAGAAAATTCGGAGGACTGTTGAGGCTGGATCATTAAATATCTTAAAGGCTGAGACAGACAGATTTTTATACAATTGTTACGGGGAAATCGCAGGAAAGTGGAATCGGGGATTAACGAAATAAATATAACCTAATCGAAGGAAAAGCAGACTCAGTGAGCGGACAGGCATATTGTTGCCCCTACGTCAAATGGTGTTCTTTTCCAACAACCCTGTATTCACAAGAACATCAACCTCTCTCGCTATGGAGTGAGACACAGTTTGGAATGCAATCGAGGGATTCAAGGAATTCATAAACGCGATACTAATAGACAGAAAGTACGAGAGGACTGCGACAGCACGGATTGCCTGTCGGGGTGAGCATTTGCATCGACACAGTCACCACTAGCAGAAGAAAGACCTCAGAAAGACACCCTCCAACGCCAAGCAGAGACCAGCACTGGAGAGCAGGTAGTCAGGGGCCAGGTGTCAAGGAGTGCTGAAGGCCTAAAGACTACATCACTGTCGTGTCTCCTTCCTTCCCTGACCAAGATTAAATGTGGAGGGGTAGAGAGACATGCCGTTGTAGCAGGGTAAGCAGGAAGGCTTTGACATGAGAGGCTTCGGACAGCTCAGCTCAGCAAAAGGTACAGGACAACTCAAATAAAATCCTTTTAACTTTATTGGTACAGCAGTCGAGATGGCATTTAGGGCAGTCACACGCTCCTCTTGTGAGATGTGGTAGCTCAGGGAGATTTCCACCGGCCTTGATGGCTACACGTGTGGGCACTGCACCCAGCTTCAGCTCCTGGGAGACCGTGCTGGGAGCTGAAGCTGGGCAGCACGGTTGCTCAGTGGTTAGCACTGCTGCCTCACAGCACCAGGGTTCAAATCCTGCCTCGGGCAACTGTCTGTGTGGAGTTTTCACATTCTCACCGAGTTTGCATGGGTTTCCTCTGGGTGCTGCGGTTTCCTCCCACAGTCAGAAAATGTGCAGATTATGTGAATTGGTCATGCTAAATTACCTGTAGTGTTGCGTGGAGGGGAGTGGGTCTGGGTGGGCTGCTCTTCAATGGGTCGGTGTGAACGTGTTTGGCCAAAAGTCCTGTTTCCACACTGTAGGTAATCTAATCTAGGATTCACTCAGGGTCATCCGAGATACTGACAAATTCATAGATACTCCAATAGTTATGTTTCTTTAATGACTAATATTCCAATCCAACGTTCATCGTCCTGAGTTCATTAGCTTTACCTGTCAGTCCTGTTGTATGTAAATAAACACAATTTAATCCAACAGGCGTTCCTTGCTTCCTGTCATGTTCCAGGCAGAGAGTAGATGGACGACCACCAGGAATGGCAAAGGGATTGCAGGAATCCCCTGTGGCCATTCCCCTCGAAAACAATTTTGGATTGTTGGGGCAATGACCGTTTAGGGGAAAGCAGCAGAAGCCAGGTTGGTGGTACTACCACTGGCTCTGGGGCACCGTGGGAAAGGGTAAAGGTAAGCAGGACGTTTAAGATAGGAGGGTCTATTGTTAATGGGACAGATCAGAGATTCTGTGGTCACAAACGGGAATCCAGGATGGTGCGTTACCTCCCAGGTGCTAGGGTCCAGGATATCTCCAAGTGGCTGCAGAACATTCTCAAGGGGGAGGGTGTGCAGCCGGAAATCATTATGCACATTGGCACAAATGATAGCCGTAGAAATAGGGACGAGGTCCTGCAGCGTGATTACAGAGAGCTAGGAGAAACCTTTTAAAAAAAAATCCTTGACAGTGATAATCTCCTGAGAGGGAGATTACCGTCCATGACATGCACTGGAGGGGGCACCAATATCTTGCCAGCCAGTTTTGCTAGGGTTACAAGGGAGGGTTTAAACTAGATTGGCAGGGGATCATATCCTCAAGAGCAGGGAGGCAAGTGGAAGGAGATACAGTAATCAGAAATAGTAAGATTAGGCTGGAAAACGACAGAGAGTAAGTAGTGCCTTTTGGATTAAATTGCATCTGTTTCAATGCAAGAGTGCTGACAGGTTAGGCCGATGAACCCAGGGCGTGGATAGGTAGATGGGACTGGGAAATTATAGCCATTACAGAAATATGGCTAAGTGTTGGATAGGACTGGCAGCTTAATGTGCTATGGAACAGGTGCTTTAGGTGAGACAGAGATGGTGGAAGGAGGGGAGGGTGAGTGGCATTTCTGATTAAGGGGAGTACCACAGCAGTAATCAGAGATAAAATAACAGATGGATCACCCAGTGAGGCTTTGTAGGTGGAGTTTAGAAATAAGAAGGGAATGGTGAGGTGATTGGGGTTGTAATATAGGCCCCCAAATAGTCAACAGGAATGAGAGTAGCAAATATCCAGGGAGAGAGGGGAGACCTGTCGGAGCAATAGGGTTATCATAATAGGGGTTTTTTTTTCTCTAATACAGACTGGAACGGCCAGAGCGTTAAGTGATTTGATGAGATAAAATCTGTTAAATGTGTTAGGAAAGTTTCCTCAACCAGTATATAATGTATCCTACTCGGGAAGGGGCAAAATTCGAAATTTTCTTAGTAAATAGGGCATGACAGGCAACTGAGTTAATAGTGGGGGAGCACTTTGGGACCAGTAACCATAGTTCTATTAATTTTCAAATAGTTACGGAGAAGGACAAAACTGGTCCTCAGGTTCATGTTCGAACTTCGGGCGTGACTCAGGTACAGGCGGCTAGGATCAAGGGAATCCCTGGAGGTATATAAGAGATACATGGAGTTTACTGAAGAAGGAAATCAGTCGGGTGAAAAGGGGGGCAAGAAAGAGCCTTGACTGAGAAGATTAGGATGAATCCACAAAGGTGCTTTAAATATATTAAAAGAAAAACCAATAACTAGGGAGAAAATAGGACGCCTCGAAGACCAATGTGGACAAGTGTGTGGAATTATCAAAGATGATTGAAGTCCTCAACGAATATTTCTACTCTATATTTACTGTGGCGAAAGACATGATGACTTGAGAACTTGAGGAAGTTAGCAGTGATATTTTAGGGACGATCCATGTCATAGTAGAGGAGATTTTGGACTTAAAAGAATGTTTTAAAGTTGATAAATCTCACGTTCCTTACCCGATATATCCAAGAACACCTCAAGCAGCTTCAGCCAAATTTGCGGTGACCCTGGCTTATCCTGTTGATCATCATTAATCACAGGTAATGTCCCGAAGACTGGAGGATAGAAAATATTGTGCCCTTATTCAAGAAGAACTGATCAAAAAAAGCCTTGGAACTACACATCAGTATGCAAGTTACTTGACAAGGTTCTGAGGGATAAGATGTATATGCATTTAGAAAGACAGACTTTGATTAGGAATAATAAGTGTGGCTTTGTGCGAGGAAGTTTGTGCTTGAAAATTTTTTTAAAGTAATTGAACGATGTGACCAGAAAGATTGACTTGGGTGGTGCAGTAGAAGTCGAAACATGTGGTGTTGGAAAAGCGCAGCAGGTCAGGCAGCATTCGAGGGGCAGGAGAATCTATGTTTCAGACATAAGCCCTTCACCAGGAACGTCCAAAACATCGATTCTCCTGTTCCTCTGATGCTGCCTGACCTGCCGTGTTTTACCAGTGCCACACTTTTCGACACTGATCTCCAGCATCTGCTGTGCTCACTTTCTCCAAGGGCAGGAGATTTTGTCGATATGGATTTCAATTACACCAGAACAGAATGAGGCCTTTCAGCCCCTGGAGCCTGATATACAATTACAGGAGGAGGCCAATAAACCCCCAGGGCCTTTAAAACTGTAACCAGATCATGCAGCACCAGTATCCAGTTACACAGCAACAGGATCAATCTATTCAGCTACTTGAAGTCAGTGACACAGGAAATGGAAGAGGCCACAAAGTGACTGGACTATGGGGTATACTGGAATAAAACCAGGCTACATAGCTCCTCAGACCTGCCCTTCCATTCAGTAATTCAGGGCTGATCTGCACTCGGCCACAATTTCTCTTTCATGCCCAATTCTTTGTAGCCCTCGACTCTCTGACGGGTCAAAATCCATGAACACCCACTCGCACCCACCAAACATTTCAGTGCTTTGGCCTCCCCAACTGTCTGGTCCCAACCGTCACTACCCTCTGAGAGAAGGAAACACTCCCCACACATATACCTTGGCCTATTGACATGGATAGAAGATATGAACACAGCGTAAAGTGACTGGCCCTGATATCAAGACAGGATTTGATAAAGCAAGATGTCAAGGAGACTGAACAAAATTGAACTTGATGGGAATCAGTTGTAAATTCCCCACTGGTTGGATCATTCAGAACACAATGGGGCTGGTGGACATCAATCCTCGCAGTCCCTAGATATCCTTGTGGGCAATCCTCAGGGTAGCTTCTTCGGCTACTTCATCAATGTCTTTCCCTCTGTCATATGATCAGAGGTGGAATGTTCTTTGAAGATTATGCAATGTTCAGAGCAATGAGTCACCTCCTAAAGTACTAAGGTAACATTGATCAAAAGCACTGCTGGGCACTAAACATTTTCACGGTTAAAAGCAAGAGGAACCCCTTCAACAACTCTAGCTGGTTTCACAGTAATATAAGAAAGCCATTCACCCTATCAGATCTATTGGATAACAAGAGGCGCAATGCGTTCACTCACTCCTGCCTGTTACACAAGAAGACAATTTAAAATAAAAGCAGGTGTTGGAATCCAAAATACACACGCAGGAAGCTGGAAGAACAGAATAAGCAAGGCAGCATCAAGACTTTGAGAAGTGAACGCATTGGATATAACCCTTCGTCAGGACTGTGGGTGGGAGTAAGGGGTTATATAGATAAAGTGTGGGTGAGGGAGGAGGAGGCAGAGTGGCGAGTTGGGGGATAAGTGAACACATATAAAGGGTATCAGCGGGTTGGTGATGGGAGGGCTGAATCCAGTTGGTACCAGGACAAATGGTTGCTCAGAGGAATGGAAGGCAGGGGAGGGCTTGGGAAGGGAGTGGGGGGATTAGAAGGGAGGCAATTTGAAATTGGAGAATTCAATGTTGAATCCCCGGGGTGCAGGCTGCACACGTGACAGATGAGATCTTGTTCCTCCAAATTATGGTTTGGTTTGTTGTGGCAATGGAGGAGGCCAAGGATGGCTATGTCGGAAAGGGATTGGGAAAGAGAATTCAAATAGGAACTGACTGGGAGGTCTTCCATTCCACCTAACAACCCTTCCTTTCAGCTCCCAAAAGGAATTCATCCCTAGCATCGCCCAACCAGGTTGCACCCACCACGTGTGCCCACATATCCGAACTCACCATCTCCCTGATCCCCCCACCCCAACCACTCCCTTCCCTCTTTATCTGCAGCTCTCCCTACCCCTCAACCTAGTGCTTAAGACCGGTTGTACCTGAAATGTTGACTTTCCCAGCTCATGATGCTGCCTGGCTTGCGGTGTTCTTCCAGTCTTCTGTTTGTCTCCTATAACTCAGGAAGATAGAGTCTAGTCAACACAACATGCTGATAGGCAGAAACCAAGGGTTGCCAACTGAAGTCCTTGAACCTCTGTACTGGGGCCAGGATGAAGACATTCAGTTCCTCAAGACACTGACACATGAACAGAAGAGGCCATTCAGCCCCTCCAAACTGTTAGACTGAGATAGGAGGATGTCATTTTTCTGCAACACAACAAACCAATGAAGCAGAGACTGCACAGACAGACTGCTCCATGTTGTTCCTCCTGGCTCCATTGCTAATGGTACACACATGTTATGTTAACGTGGTTTGCTGATCATGAGGAGGGAAAGTGATTGGTTTGTGTCATGTCCCAAGGAGGCATTTTCCATCGCCGAGATGTCATGAACTTGGCTCGGCTACTCAAAACATCTTGAAGCAGGCAGCCCAGAGCATACCTTTGCAATTTGTTTAGGTAAGTGTACAATGAAAATTAGCTGGAGTAATTTAACTAGGTTGACTACTACATTTTGAAACAGACAAAAAATTTATTCATAAAATTACACAATGAAACACAAAGAACTGAATAAAGAATCACGACAGAATTCAACCGATTCAGCTAGACTTAATTATGCTGTTCCGAATATACATAACTGTCCCAATAAGCAAACTCCCAATAAAAGCCAGTATAAATGGAACACAAATTTCCAGTTTGAAGTTGAATGTCAGAAAAGAGAGAGAGTTTCCACACAGCTCCCAGTTGAACTTCCCAGTTCAAGACTCAACTGAAAACTGCTCAGTTCAGCGAGTTCAGCCAAAATAGCTCACCACTCTCCGTTCATTATACTGGTTACTTATAAAGCATGACCACTTTGGCCTGAAGTCTCATCTGTTTCCATATAAACCAAATGACTCTGAAAATCCTTTTCATCTCTGTACCAAACCAGACTGATCGGAGCTTGGCCCCGTTTTATTGTACCTCTGAAAAAAAAACAAGGACAGAGTCTCCTTGAGCCAAGGAACAGCTTTTAGACAAAAAAGGGACTTGCTTTGTAACATGTCTTTCCCCCTCCCCCCACCTTAAAAAATGAACTATCAATGTTAAAAGGTGGCTGCATTTTTAACCCCTCAAACCCAGGTAGTAGTCTCAAAACTGACAGATACATTATACCAACTGTAAACATTCAAACATGCACAAACCCATGCAATTTCAGGCCACGGTATACGCACCACCAAACACCTCCGTTATCTCATTCGATTCTCAATAAGTCATCAGCTTTCACGTTTTCGCGACCTGCCACATGCACAATGGTCAGATTTAATGGCTGCAACAACAAGCTCCATCTAAACAGTCTGGCAATTGTGTCTTTAATTTTTCCACAAATGTCAATATGCTGTGATCAGTGTATACGATTGTCTCAGATGCATTACTGTAATAGAAACACAGTTATGGTGTAATGCCAACACAAAGTTTAAAGTTTTTTCTCCACCATTGAACATTTCTGTTGATGATCGTTCGACTTCCCAGAAAAATACACGATGAGTATTTCTATTCCCTCATCCTCCTCCTGCACCAACACCGGACCGACACCCACATCACTGGTAGCGATAGCCACCTTAAAGGCTTTGTGTAATTTAGTGCAGCTAATACTGGGGGCAGTGGCTAACACATTTTTAAGCTGTAAAGTGCCTTTTGACAGTACTCTGTCCACTGAGAGTTCTTGCCCTTTACAATTCGGTGAGTGGAGCAGCCACACTGCTTAAAGTTTCGCACAAACTTTCAGTTAAATCCAGTCAATCCCAGGAACCGTAGCACTACGTATTTCTTTTTGTCGACGGTGTGGAACATTACCGAACTACTTTCGTTTTTGTATCCCATGGGGCCATTTGTCCATGTCCAATAAAATGACCCAGGAACGTGACTTGGGTTTTCTCAAATTCACTTTTAGTTAGGTTTACCACCAAGCCTGCCTTCTAAAGTCAATCAATCAAGTCGATAAATGCTGTAAATGATCCTTTCATGTGTGACTAAAAACCACCAGGTCATCAATGTACACCACATAGTTGGGTAATTCAGCAATGACCTTATTATCAGTCTCTGAAATGTGGCTGGATTGTTTTACGTGCCAAATGCCTCAACATTGAACTGATATAGTCCATTTGGCGTTATGAAAGCCACAATTGCCTTTGTTGTCTCTGACAGAAGCCCTTGCCAGTAGCCTCTGAGCAAGTCCAACTTAGAAATGTAAGTAGCCTCTCCCACTTTTTCGACACAGTTCTCCAAACATAGAATTTGATAAGCATCAGTCTTCCAAACGAAGTTGACTTTGTGATAGTCCACACATGACCACTGGGTAACTACTGGCTTTGGCATCATGACTATACATGAGCTCCAGTACTGTAACTCACTTCGATTATGCCATCTTGGAACGTTTGCTCTGTCTCCTTCTGACCTGAGCCAACTTTAGAGGGTAATGCCTTTAAGGATGTTGCTTAATCAGAACAGCATCTCCTGTGTCTACATCACGTACAATTACATTCGGACTTCCCAGTTTATTTCTGCGGATCTCTCCACGATATCGTAATAACTCTTTCAGGTCACTGTGCTTTTCTTGTGGAAGGTAACTCAATAATTTATTCCAATTTTGGACAACTTTTCCATTGTTCAATTTGATATAGGAATGTCCAATTCGGAATCCTCTGAACTTGATTCTTCCTTCTGTGCTGTAATCGTTAATGCCTTCTTCTATTGCTTTCATTCCCTATCAAAATATCTGTTGAGCATATTCATATGACACACTCTGTGAGATTTCTTCCTGTCTGGTGTCCGTACCAAGCAGTTTACCTCATTCAATTTCTTCCCAATTTGATAAGGTACAATAAAACTTGCTTCTAAAGGCTCAACTGTAACTGGAAGTAACATCAATACCTTATTCCCAATTGCAAAATTGAGAATTTGTGATTTCTGATCCACTTCCTGTTTCATTGTATGCTGCGATACTTTTAAATGCGGTATAGCCAAATATCCAGCTGTATTTAATCGTTCCCTAAAATTTGATACATCGTCTAAATGAGTGGTCTCTGAATTCTGACTTATTAATTTCTCCTTAACCAATGGTAATGGTCCTTTTACTTCATGCCCACAAATTAATTCAAATAGTCTGAATTTGGTCGATTCATTTCGTGCGTCTCTGATCACAAGTAGTTCAAAAGGAATTTCCTTATCGCAATCATCTGGATTATCCTGACCATAAACCCTCAATGTGCTCTTCACTATTTGATGCCTTCTCGCTCATGCTCACGGTGATTCTGAATACTACGTAGTAGATTTGAATTGTTTTATTCCCAAGTTGTCCATCACCTGCTTGAATAGTTCGGATGTGAGGTTTGATCTGTCTGGATCTCTATTGGTAGTCCGTACCTAGTTAAAAAATACGTATTTTTTTCTACAACTCTTTTAGCTGTGATGCTGCATAATGGGTCTGCCTCAGGAAATCTAGTCGACACATCCATTGTTGTTAATAAATACTTATTCCCACTTTTCGTTTCAGATAGGCGACCTACACAATCTATCAACACTCTTGTGAAAGTTTCCTCAAATGCTGAAATAGGTATTAAAGTTCAGGTTTTATTACTGCCTGTGTGACATGTTTGAGACGTCTGGCAATATTCAACTACACCTTTGTGTAGTCCAGGCCGGTCAAAATATATTTGTATTCCAGCCTGTAATGTCCTCACCCCGAAATGATCTCCAAGTGGTAGCTCATGTGCCACTCGCAACACCTCCTTTCTATATCCAACAGGCAAAACAATTTGATGAACTTCTGTCCACGTCTGATCTGCCACAATGTGCGCTGATCTCCATATCCGCATTAAGACATCATTTGTTAAGTTATAACACACAGGAATGCATTTATTCTCGTTCTACCTAAATATCTTTTGATATAACTTTTGTAACTCCTCAGCTTTCTGCTGTAATTCAATCAGCTTAGCAGAGGTAAAAATACGTTCATGTTTTCCAACTAGCTCCTTCTCTGTTTCACTTATCTGATCAAAAAGAAACTTTCGGATAACTCTACGTCAGCTTCCTTATCTCTGCCTTTATCCTGCTTCAACCAGTGCATTTGTGATCTTCTGATCACGCAATCAGGGAAAATTCCTGGATAAACATTCTCCAGGTCTTCAGTTGCCTGCGTCTCCACTGGCTTTTCAACTAGACCAGGCAGCATGCCTACCAGTGAATCAGCTATATTATTTGCAAGGACAAATTTTATTCCTGGAGCTCAGAGTTAGGGGTCCAGTACTCCTATCACACATTTTCCACTCTTCTCTGGACTCTCCAGCCTCACTTTACATAACTGAGCACTTTTTGCCTCACTATGAATTCCTGTTACCAGTACATTTTCTAGCAATATTCTCTCAAGAGTGCATAAAGCCTCACCCCTCAGCATTACAGACTGAAAATATCCTGTCAATTAATATTGGAACCTCCTTACAAAATACTCCTGGTCTATGTGAATCAACTTTACTCTTTCATGTAACTTTTTAATGCAGATTTGGCATGTCCACTTATCATTTTGTACACTCTGAGACAGTTGCCTAACTTCCCTTATGCTTTTTGTTACGAGTCCAACAAAACACCCAGGCTTGTCTGGTTATCCTACATTTGGTTTTCTCCCAGCCCACCAACACTGTGATTTTGTGTGGCCCACTTTATTACAATGAAAACACCATAGTACTTTAACTTCTTTGCAAGGTTTTCTTTATTACTGCTACTTATTACTTATTTATAATCTGCACTGTGGTCTACATTTCCCTTTACACGTGAGGATATCTCTTTGCTCCAATTTCTGTCCCTCAGAGACCAGAACTGGTTCTGGAAAGCAAACCAAGTTTATGGACCAGTTCATAATCATCAGCCATTTCAGCAGCTAACCTTGCTTTTTGCACTCTCTGCTCTTCCATCTGAGTTTGCATTACTTATGCAGCGAATTTATGAATTCCTCCCAGTACTAAACTCTCTAAGGGCATTATAGCTTTGCTTGAATTTTAAATCTCTTATCCAACTATCGAAATTAGTCTGTTTGATCCTTAGAAACTCAGTGTAGGTTTGACCAGGATCCCTCAATAGATTCCTAAAAGGTTGCCAATGCAGACAAAATGTTTTTTTTTTAACTTCCTCATACTCCCCAGATACCTCCTCTGCTAGGGATGTGAATACCTCGCCTGTCCTACCTACGAGTTTCGTTTGGATCTACAAAATCCACATTGCCTCTGGCCACTGCATTTGTGTAGCCAACTTTTCAAATGAGATGAATTGGGCATCACATACTCCTCATCAAGTTGAGGCAATGCTTGAACATACTCAAATAAATTCTCACTAGGCTTCTGACTACCAGGAGTTGCTCATCCGCACTCTCTTCATTACCAAGCGCACCCTCAGCCGTTATCTCCAGCCTTTTACACTGACTTTCCTTTTTAAGTGTGAGTTTTTGTTATTCAAAAGCTCTCCCTTTCTCTCTCGCCTGCTGCTCTCTCTTTTGCCATTCGTTATTTTTACTCTCTGTTCTACTGCTCTCTCTTTTACCCCTTCTTCTGCATTTTATCAATAGTCAAATGTTTCATTTTGGCTACCCTTTCCTTACCTCTCAACGTTAACTCAAGATGTTTCATTTGCAACTGAATTCTTCCCATCTCTGATTCTGTTGGTTTCTCCAGAAAGTTTAATTGATGAGCGTCTGCTGTAATTATCTCTCCTTACCTCACAAAAGCAGTCAGTTCCAATTCCAGCTTCTCTGCAATTCTTGCAATTTGGTCTTATTCACTTTTCATAAAATATCCAAAGTCACTGCATGCACACCCAGGAAACGTTTGGCGACTGAAATAGCCATTACTATTCGAAGCTTTGTCAACCCAATCAAACTAATACCAGCAATAAAGACACAAGCATTTCCCATTCGCTGTTAAAGATCCAGCAATGAGCCCCCAGTCTGTTATGGACGAGGCTAGACCACTTAAAACATTCTTAAGCAAGCAGCCCAGAGCATAACTCTGCAGTTTGTTTTGTTAATTATCCAATGAAAATTACCCGGAGTAATTTAGCTAGGGTGATTTAAATCAGACAAAAACATTGCTCAAAATTCCACAATAAAACACAAAGAACAGAATAAAGAACCCCTACAGAATTCAACCTATCCAGCTAGACCTAAATATGCTATTCCAAATACACACAATAGTCCCAATAATCAAACTCACTTGAAATAACGTCATAATGGAATGCATGTTTCCAGGTTGAAGCTCAAGGGCAGAAAAGTGAGAGAGTTTCCACACAGCTGCCAGTTGAACTTCTCAGTTCAAGACTCAACTGAAAACTGCTCAGCTCAGCTCAACTCAGCGAGCTCAGCTAAAAGAGCCGACAACTCCACGTTCATTATACAGATTTCTTTTAAAGCATGACGTCTTTCACCTGTAGTTTCATCTGTTTACATATAAATAAAAGGCCTCTGAAAATCCCTTTCGCATCTGTACCAAACCAGACTGATCGAAGCCTGGCCCCATTTTATTGACCCTCTGAAAAACATCAAGGACAGGGTCTACTTGAGCTAATGAACAGCTTTTAGCAAAAAAAAGGATTGGTTTGTAACAGAGAAGACAAGCTAGTGTTCTGTATGGGAGTCAGAAGCTGGTGGGAATGGCTAATACTATCAGAGTGTGGCTGGTGACAGATTTGTGAACAACATGACGTTCAATGCAGGGTCACACACCAACTGTACATCCAGGCGGTGAGAGTTCATTCAGAACCTGGAGCTCTCTCTCTCAACCAACATGGGGGCTCCATAGAGCTCTGTAAGTTATCATAGAGTCATAGAATCCTATAGCACGGAGACAGGCCCATTAGCACAAACTGGTTCATGCTGATCTAAATGTCCATCCATGCTAACCCCATTTCCCTGCGCTTGGTCCATATCCTTCTAAACCTTTTCTATGTATATATTTGTCCAAATGTGAAGACACATATCATGGAAAACATGTTATATCTAATGCTATCCATGTTTGTTTTTGGAAATAATGAGTGTTGATTCATAACACTCCAGTGTTAATGCAATCACATTTTATTCATTTTGTAACGTTGTAGATTAAACGCTCATTTTCTTCACACTCTCCTCAGCAGCTATTAGTCTGGTGAATCTCCAATCCACTGTCTCTGTGTAGCAAGGAGATCATTGATTATAAATGAAAGAAAATACTGTCTCAAGTACACTCCACAACTGCAGGACGGTGTCTTCATTCTTACACTTTAATCATTTTGTAATGAATGATACTACTCATTTATTGTGCTGATTACTTGCTGAGTCATAAGAGTCATAGAGATGCACAGCATGGAAACAGATCCTTTGGTCAGACCCGTCCATACCGACCAGATATCCCAACTCAATCTTGTCCCACCTGCCAGTACCCAACTTTTCTGTATGAATTCTGTTAGTGCCCTATGATCAAGGACATCCAGCTCCTTTTCATCAAGAGCACTTCCCATCATCTCGCCTTCTCATAAATACAAAATGAGATGGATGGAGTTTTTTGCCGATCATTTATTTGCGTTATGAAGCAAAGTCACACCAACAACAACATCACTGTTGCCATTGGAGTTGATTGGAGATACTGAGGAGGCGATGATCCAGCTGTATTATCTCTGAGTATAAATCCAGGGAATGAGGTCATGACCCAGACACCGGATCCGAATCCCACAACGGCAAATGTTGGAAATTGAATTCAATAAAATATCAGGAATTAAGAATCAAATGAAACAATGAAACCATTGTTGATTGTCCTACCTGGCACCCTCATACACTTCAGGAAAGGAAATCTACCGTCTTCAGCTGGTCGGGCTTACATGTGACTCCAGACCCACAGCAATGTGGTTAACTCTCAGTTGCAGTTTGAAATGGCCAAGCCTGCCACTCAGTTATATCTATCACTTCAAAGCCTCAAAGAAAAGAAACCGCATGGACCTCAGCACTGACTACTTACAGCCCACGGACTGCAGTGGGTCAGGAAGGCAGCTCAACAAAACGTTCTTAAGGACAATGGGGAAAGGGAATTAAATATTGGCCCAGCATCCCATTAATGAATAAAGGAAGATAATCCCACTCAGGGAAGAGAGAAAAACAGACAAAAATAACTTTAAACAGGAACTTTGACATATACCTTACATGGTCATGATTATCAGTAATATGGGAACAGGAGAAACATAAGCAAGGTTTAATTTCATTTTTTATTTCCACACCACCTGATCATCAACAATCTCTTTGCTCCTTTCTCTCTATCTCTCTCTTTCTCCATCTATTCAACTCAGTCCTTCTCCCTTTCATAACAGATGTCGGTGTCACCAACATCGATCAAGCTATTTCCCAACTGTGTTCAGTTCTGATGTATGGTCATTAGAATCGAATTGCCAATTCTATTTTTCTCTCGACCAGAGGGGCTGCCAAATCTGCTCAGTTTGTCTGGCACTTTCTCGTTCTTTATTGTTTCTGATCTGTTGCATCATTCTTTGCTTTATCTAACTTTTAATTTTGTTATTACTTGGAATGTCTGCATCGCTGACTGGGGCAGCATTTTTTGACCTAACCAAATGTCATTTACTGTGAGGTCATTCTTTCAGACAGTACAGAACCAAGCACATTGCTGTGGGACTCACATAAATCTTAAGCCAGACCAGATATTAACGCAAGATCTATTTACCAAAGGATATCAGTGAAAATAGATAAACGTATCGACAAAATGCCGGAAAAGTCATGGCTGTTATTTCCAATTCCTGTCTTTTGTATTTACTTTCTGACATCGTCTGTGGTAGGATGTGGAACAGTGTCTTTCTGTGTAATAACCTGTGCATCTGAATTACATTTCTTCCGACATTACTGCTCTGAGAGAGTGTTGCTGTCATTAAGTTATTTTAGAGACAAGAACAAAGTTGTGATCGAAATATTTGCAACTGAAAGAGTGCTTAAAGGAGAGGTGTAACCATAATGTCTGAATTTTACCAAAGCATAGATAATGGTTAAAAAGCATCAGCGTTGAAGCCAAGATGGTGACTGGGCATATAATCGAGCTGGTAGTGGATAGGTTTTGTGATGGACAGAATAGCGAGACACAAATGAATTTTATTTATTTAAATTCGGTATTGTGAACAGTCTCGTTCTCAGATGTTGGTGAGGGCGGGGGTGTGGGCGGTTCTGAAATTTGTGGGTAATCAATGGAATTTGCATTTGAAACTGAGGACAATAGTTTTTGTCTTTGTCAAATATAGATAACAGAAATAGCAAAGAAGTTCGCCATGGTTGAAGAGATTAATAAATGGATAGATGAAGAAACTCACCAGGAACACCAACAATAGCGAGGATAGGATAGTAACCCGCCTGGATAATCATCAGTGCACCTAATATCCGATCTGGTAATGTTGACCAAGATGAGGAAAAAAGGAAAAGACCCCAGGATAAACTCCTGTCCATTGTTGCAGCATTCCAGTCGCATGTTCTCAGATTCTGATCCATTAATGGATCATTCCAGACTATTCTCAGATGTTTAAATCTCCTTTTTCTGTCTCTGCAGTTGCTGATCCCTTTGAACGTTGGAGTTGATGCATCTGCTGCTACAATGACATAAACCATTGCAAGAAACCCCTTATTAATAGGAGATGGAAAACATCCAGTGACATAGCTAGGATCCATGGAGACCGGCATCAATCACAGTCACTGAACAAACAGCTCCATTTAACCCCTTTCTGTATGGTCCTTTCAGTTCACAAAAACTACTGGACTGGATTGAATGTTGGCACCGCCGGCTATTGATCACATTTCCCATCAACCATTGCTCTCGTGAAGTTCGTAGTGAGGGATAATGATGCACGTTTTCTTATCGCAGGATAAATCATTCTGCTGCGTTGTCTGTTTGCAATACTGTAACTGGCTGAACCTCCCACCACCACCACCCTCAAAAATCATAATCTACATGGTGTTACGGTGCAGATCTCTCCTAGACTGGAACAGGCACCAGCCAATAATTTTACAGTGGATATATTTGCACTCCAATACATAGGAAATGTGAATTTGCCTGGACATTCCTTTAATTGGTGTAATAAGGCAATTTTGTATCTTCAACTCTCAATGTGCTTCAGCATTTTTTAAAATATAAACTCACAAACACCTTAACACACTTTATTAAGTTTCTTCGTTTCTCCTCATGGCAGCATCATGCCAGGGTTTATTTTGGTAAAACCCTTTTGGACTGAATCACTGATAAGATCATTATTTATAAAGCTGATTAAACCTGTACACAATACACCTCATTGTCCCTCAACAAAACACTATTATTGGGAAAGATACATTTACTCTGGTACTTTAATCATTTTTGCATAAAGAGCCACATATCATTTACTTCCTGCTAAATAAAAATTCGGTTTATGACTTATGACGAAGCATATCTAGGTCTGGTTCAACAACAACACTTCCCAATCTCTCACTATTTAATGAACATAAATGTGAATGATGATATTTGTTGTTCATATCTGAAATATTTTATATCTTGGAAAGAGCTATTACCCAACCACTGATCCTTCTGATACTCCAAAGCCTTCACTCCAGATAATTATGCGACTCTCTTCATTCTCTCGATTATCCAACTTTTACTACTTTCGGTGTATGCCACCCCTACCTACCCATGGACTCTAACATTCCCCACTCACCCCTATTCAAACATGTCAAACGTCTGCTGAAAATTCAAACACTTCATTCCCACTGGTTCTCAATTTTCGATATCACAACGGACAACCTCCACAAAATCCAGCAGGTTTATCAAAGATCAAGATCATTTCCTCTTCCTGAATCTAGATTGACTCTACCGAATCATGTCATTATTTTCCAAGTGTCTAGTTTTCACATTCCTCATAAAAGGTTCCAATGTTTTTCTCACAGCTCACATCAAGCTAACCACTGTTTAGTTTGCTGTTTGCTCTCTCCGTCCTGTTTTAAATATTTCGATTTACAATGATTTGGAGATGCCGCTGTTGGACGTGGGTGTACAAAGTTAAAAATCACACAACACCAAGTTATAGTCCAACAGGTTTAATTGGAAGCACGCTAGCTTTCAGAGCAATGCTCCTTCATCAGGTGATAGTGGAGGGCTCGAGCGTAACACAGTATTTATAGCAAATATTCACAGTGTAATGTAACTGAAATTATACATTGAAAAATTGATTGTCTGCTAACCCGTTCATCTGTTAGAATACAGTGATAATTTCACTTCTTTCATGTGTAAATCACAAAACATTTTTTTCAAAGTTGCATTATCGGGTTATCTGTTAGCACTGGTGATAGCTAGACAATATGTTGAAGGTGTTGCCGGGTTATATTGTACATTGCTCAAAAACTGCATGGATTCATGAAGAACTCTGAGCTCAAAAACTGCACGATTTTAAGTAAAACTCCGTTATCTCACTTTTTAGATGAGAATCAAAAGGCATAGAGGGAGAACACAGGAGGCCAACACCTTCAACATATTGTCTAGCTATCACCATTGTTAACAGCTAACCCAAGAATACAACTTAAAATAAAAGGTTTTGTGATTTACACATGAACGAAATGAAACTATCACTGTACACTAACAGATAAAAGGCGAAACAGCCAATCAATTTTTCAATGTACAATTTCAGTTACATCACACTGTAAATTTTTGCTATAAATTCTGTGTTATGATCGAGAGCTCCACTATCACCGGATGAAGGAGCGTCGCTTCGAAAGCTAGTGTGCTTCCAATTAAACCTGTTGGACTATAACTTGGTGTTGTGTGATTTTTCACTCGTTGTACAATAGCTGCTTTCCAGTCTGGAGGATCCTTTCCAGAATCTAACCAGCTTTGAAGAACAATCAGTAAATTCTTTCACTCGCTCTACTGCCACCTCCTCAATACTTGGGGATGTAGCTCATCAGATGCAGCATAATGCCAACCTTAATTCCAATGAGATTTTGAAAGACATACCTTTTAGTCATTCTAATTACCTACTGTTCCTCATTTTCACCAATCACTCTGTACCCTTGTATTTCTGGAAGTTTCTTTCTGTATCATCCTTAGAGAGATGGACACAATATATTGTTCTCAGCAGACAGATGTGTTCTGTCAGCCAGTGAATATATCGGAGGACTGCAGTCCAGTGATGATGGATATGTTACTCACTCCTGCCTGGAAAGTTCCAGAATTAATCCAGTTTAATTCATGGTGAATATCAGCACAGTCCTGTCACTGGTGTGAGGCTACACAGTATACTGAAGGAGGGGACACAGCTCAGTGACCACCGCAATTTTGGTTTCATACCTGACACCTGGTCCAACTTAGACAAATGTCCAGGGAAATCCAAGAAAAGATAATGCACTGTCCTGCACCACCCTATTGATAGAGCTTCCCTTCCGTGGAGCCTCATCTCCATTTGTTTACCATGGACACAGACACTCTGTAAATGCAGAGTATAGAGGTGGGGTCACCAGACCCAGCAGCTGACAATACAAACACGAGATAAGCATCCACAGAAACTTCGTTGATTTTCCAATGTCAGGAACAAGTCAATTCCCCACACGGAACGTGCACGCGCTCAGTGTTGAAAACTATTTCCACTCCTGAGTTTCTCTTCCTGGCTGAGAAAGCGTTGCATCTCTGCACACTCCCACACTAACAGTTTCTCTCTCCAAAGAAGCAGTTGACAATGTAACATTACCTTTCTCTACATCTCAGCAGCTACAAGGGCAGCACCAGTATTGCTAATGGATTTGATCATCACACTCAGAGAAGAGAGATAGAGGGAAACAAACTCACTTTAAACTGGGAAAAATCTAAATGGATGCGATATTCAGGAATATGGGAAACGGGGAAATGTGCGAATAACTTCCCATTCTGTTTTCCTTTCATCAGCAATTCCTTTGCTCACTTTCATTTCTTTTCCTTTCTTTTTCTGGCCATTTCTCCATCCATTCAATTTACACCTGGCCCCCACCTCTCTCTCCAAGCCAACCCTCCATGATACCCGGATAAATAATATTATTTCCCAGTTTGCTTTCAGTTATGAAGCAGGGTAACTGGACTCAAACCGTTATCTGCATTTCTCCTGACAGAGGCTGCCATACCTGCTGAGATTCTCCAACACTTTCAGACGCTGGAGAATTTTATTTTCGATCTCTAGCACCCACCGTCCCTTGGTTTATTTCACTTTTCATGCTGTTGTTTCTCAGAATGCCAGCATCACGGGCAAGGGCAGTATTTGTTGTCCATCACTGATTGTCCTTGACAACGCGGCGATTTGTCAAGACAAAATGGAGCCATCAATGTTGTTGTGGGTCTGAAATCACACTGAGTTCACACTGAGTAATAATGTTAAGTTTCTTTAGCAAAGACTATCAGGGAAATAATGAAAATAAATCTTAACTGTTTCTGGTTTCCACGATTGAAATTAGGTTTCATTCCAATTTTTGTCATTCAAATTTCAGCTCTATCATCGGCTGTGGTAGGATTTTAAACACTGCCTTGGAGTCACAGCCCATGCCTCTGAATTACCATCTAGTTACATGATCACTCTGATACAGAGTCCTTATTGCCTAGACCGTATTTTCTAGTTCCTGCCAGAGGGAGATGGCCGGGAAATCAGTTGAACTACCAACAATCAAAAGGATTTTGGGGAAAAAAGCGAAAGGGAGATTGAGAGACAATTTCATGTAACATCACTGGTTGCAGAATGCTGAAATGAAGACATTTCGATAGCATCCTGCAACATGAGCCAGTATTCCTCGGAATGATAGGTGAAGGGGATGTTGGAGTCAATAAAGATGAGGGAGAGTTTTAGATGAACATTTGTTTTGCAACTTTGTAACTGGGTGAAGGGTCAGCAGAGACTTTGACTTATTGGGCTAAATCTAACAGTAGTTTGTCTCAGTGATATTTTTATTGAGTGTGACAGCGTGATTGTCTGTATGAGACTGAACTAGATTCAGGGTGCTATCTTATCAAACTCACCTAATTAACTACCCATCAATCTCATAGTGTTCCTCACATTCAATGCCAACCTAAGATGTCTGGAGGGACTCACCATCGTACTGATGTCCCTGGAAATTCTATAATCACTGACACTTGTGCCATCTTTCAAAGGCTATTGGGCACACTGTTGAACTTCCTCAGTTTGAAGCCACCCTGCACAATTGACCCCGAGCATGGCAGATAAGGGGAAACTAACACCACAAATTTTCAACAGGGGAGAGAGGTCCTAGTGGATGGGCTAGTACAGGGGGGTCCATTCTCTTCCCAGAGGAGACCTCATCACCAGCCATACCGAGCATGGTCTGAGTTCACCACCCAGCTCAGTGCAGTATCTGCTCGCTTATACACACACACATACTTTGAATGTGGAAAATTCCAAATAGTATTTCAAAGAATTCCCATTTTCCAGTACAGGAACTTTCAGTCATTCAACCGCCTGAGTTCCTGCAAAAATATGCACTTATTTTATAAAAAATAGCAATTAGTAATTCTGGCTATTTCACTTTGTCTCACTTTATTGTATTCAGCCAAACACTTCTAAACACTTGCCCCGTTATGAAATACAATTTTGAGCAGAGAATGTTTTATCCTCAGCTGATATCTTGATTCAACAGATGTGTTGAATCTGCTTAAACGCCCTGTCCAGCACAGAGCGCTGTACATTGGGAAGTGAACAAAAATACAAAGTGCACAAGTTCACTGGCTCTAAAACTGAGGTCTTAATCATGGTCAGGGAGAAAAACAGAGGAAAAAACATTCACTTCAAACATAGACGATGTTATGATGGGAAAGAAAATGATTCAGATTAATATGTTCAAGTATTTGAGTAATGTAACAAATTAGAGGCGTGACATCAGGGAGAGACCCTGAGCAGAATGAGATTATGAAACTGGATGTTTTTGCACATCAGAAACCAGGTTGGGTCACTGAGTACAGGACTGATGGGTGAATGGATTAGATTAGATTACTTACAGTGTGGAAACAGGCCCTTCGGCCCAACAAGTCCACACCGACCCGACGAAGTGCAACCCACCCATACCCCTACAATTACCCCTTACCTAACACTACGGGCAATTTAGCATGGCCAATTCACCTGACCCGCACATCTTTGGACTGTGGGAGGAAACCGGAGCACCCGGAGGAAACCCACGCAGACACGGGGATAACGTGCAAACTCCACACAGTCTGTCGTCTGAGTCGGGAATTGAACCCGGGTCTCAGGCGCTGTGAGGCAGCAGTGATAACCACTGTGCCACCGTGCCGCCCACACGGTGGGTATGGTGTGAACTGGGAGAAAGTCATTAGACTTGATTTGCAGATATTGCAGCTCACACTGGGCTATCATGTGATGCTGTTGATCTCAGCAGCAGTCGCAGCAGAATTGCATTCAATCACAATCCATAACCTTTCTCCCAGGATAATCCACCAGTCTGCCATTATCATCAAGCTGAGTGATGGTTCAGTGCCGAGTTTGGGTGAACATGCCAGAGTCCTCTCAGGAAGTGCGGTGTGATCCATTGAGTCCTCTCCTGTCTTGTTCCTTCTTCCAAAGTACATCGCCTCATATTTATCAGGGTTACATTCCATCGGCCATTGATCCACCCATTTGATCATTCCATCTGTATCTTCCTGTTAATATAAAGCCTTCTCGTCACTGCCAACCAACCAGACAAATTTTGTGTCAAACGCAAATTGATTTATCACACTCACCCCAATCCCCTCGATATTCACAGCTGCATTATTTATGAATACTACAAATAATAAAATTAAAAATCACACAACACCAGGTTATAATCCAACAGTTTTATTCGGACACACAAGCTTTCGCATCGCTGCTTGTTCATCGCGTGATTATGCTCTTCGAAAGGTCGTGCCTCCAAATAAACTGTTGGACGATCATTTAGTGTTCTGCAATTTTTAAACTTTGCCCAAGCCAGTCCAGCACTGACATCTCCGAATCACAAATAATATGAGACACAGCACTGATCCCTGTGGTACACGATTGGATACTGGTCTCCAGTCAAACAAACAGACTTCTACCAGCAGATCTTCTGTCTCCTACCACTAAGATTTGGATGTAACTTGGCAAGTCATTAATGAGTCCTACCTGTTCCTTGGTTATTCTGTTCCACTTGATGTACCTGTAGAATATCTGGGGATTTTCCTTAATATTTCCTGCCAGCAGAGTTCCATGTCGCTGTGTTCGTCAGTCCCCTTCAAATGAAGAATTGCCTTCTTATTGCAGTCGGAAATGGTCTATCCTTTACCTGCAATTATTTGCCTTATATGTAGAGTAGGCAGCCAGAGAAAACTCCTGTTTATTTCCAACTTGTCATATGTTCAGTGACTTTTCTAAATGTCACTATGATCACCTCTCATTCTTTGAAACTCGAAAGAACACAGGCTGAGTTTCCACATCAGGCAATCTCACCAGCTGAGGGATTAATCTGGAGAATGTCCATTGCACACCCTCCGTGTCAGTATAACCTTTCTCAGATTGGGTCACCAACACTGGACTCAATCCTCGATGTACAGTTTCATTAACAAGCTGTGATACTGCTTCAGCATAACCTTCCGACAATGTTCTGATTCTCTTAAATGAAGGCGAACCTGACTTTAAGTTTTCACTTCTATATATTTCTCCAATTACCATTCACATTACTTTATTTATGAATTCACTGCATGAGTTCTGATGAAAAAAAACCTTCTGAAAACCGAAATATGCCATTTCTATGTTGTAATAAACAAGTTCAAATCATTCTGAAGTTTGTCAAGTATGAAGACTCTTGTCAGACTCTGTCAGTGCGTACTGATTCTCTCCAATGTTGCTGTTAATTTCTAAACATCCAATATCAGATCCTACATAATAGGTTCAATCAGTTTGCCTACAGATGTCAAGTTAATTGGTCAGCAGTTCTCCACACTATCTCTTCTTCCCTTTGCAGAAGCTTGAATCCCTTCCATTCATCAACAATGCTGGAAGCTTTACTAACTTCCAGCCTCTGCAGAATGTACAGGAAAATAAAAGTCATCGACAGCAAAATTAATGTGTCTATTGCTGATTAATTTCTAATATTTTAATACGAAGTACAACTGGCTCATCAGACTTAGCAATGCTCAACCCAGCTACAATACTACTATGCTAGCCTTCAACTACTACCTTGTTACTGATATGAATTGACTTTATGTTTTTAGTTCCACAAGTTCCATGTGATCACTTAGTATTTCTCAGCAATTTTCTGGATCTTCCTCCGTGATGACAGATGCAAATTAACTGGTTATTTTCTTGGCCATTTCCATGTTCTCCTCAATAACCTCTCCTCTCCTGATTACAAAATCCCACATTTGACCCTGCTTTTATTTGTTTTCTTTGCAATACAGATTGTAGATTTATGTAGTCTGTATGTTCTTCTTTCACAGAATTATTAAAAGCCCACAGTGTGGAAAAGGCCCATGGGCCCAACAAGTCCACCCTGCCCCTCCGAAGAGTAACCACCCAGACCCATTCCCATCCGATTTCACATTTTGCGAATGATGCACCTAATCTACACATCCCTGAACACTTTGGGCAAATAAGCATGGCCAATTCACCTAACCTGTAAATCTTTGGACTGTGGGAGGAAACCGGAGCACCCAGAGGAAACCCACACAGACACGGGGAGAATATGCAAACTCCACACAAACAAATTTATGAGAATTCTCTGGTTGCCACAATGTCTAAAATTCTTCTGAGTTCACTTCCTATGATTAATATAATCTTTAATTTATTATGTTAGCCTTCATGAAGTCACTTGCCCTTTCTTTGGTGATTCTACCATAAAGAAATAGACATATTTTTCAGACATTGCAGGATTTCTGTAGATCTCCTGGTCCTGAACAGGTGTATCCAAGAACACAGCACTAGGCGAGAGAAGATATTGCGGGGTCCTGGCTGATCTTTTTGCATCACCGCTGTCCATGGGGGAGGTCCCAGAATACTAGAGGGTCGTGAACGCTTTGCCCTTGTTCAAGACGGGCTGCGAAGAAGAACCTGTGAACTATAGACCAGTTAACTTAACAACTGTGACATTTAAATTCCTTGAGAAGGTTCTGAAAGATAACATATGCATGTATTTGAAAAGACACGGTTTCACAAGGAGCAGTCAGCACTGCTTTGTGCAAAGGATATCATGGCTCACAAATCTTTAGCGTTCTTTTGAGGAAGGGACCTCAAAAGGTGGTAGGGTGGTAGACATAGTCTATCTAGATTTCAGGAAGGCCTTTGATAAGGTTCCACATGATAAGCTGCTCTGAAAGGTTCGATGGCATGGAATTCAGGGGGATCTGGCAAATTGGACACTCAATGGGTTTGATGGAAGAAAGCAGAAGCAAATACTGGAAGGATGCTTGTTGGACTGGAGGCCTGTGACGAGTGAAGTGTCTCAGGGCTCGGTGCTGGGCCTATTACTGTTTGTTAGCTCTATCAATGGTTTGGATGAGTATGTGCAAAGCATGATTAGTAATTAGGCTGATGAAAATAAAATAGGCAGTACTGTGAACAGTGAGAAAGGTTATCAGAAATTGCAGTAGGACCTTTATCAGCTGAGGATGTGGGCCGAGAAATGGCAAATGGAGATTAATGTAGATATATGTGGGGCGTTGCAATTTGGAATGTCAAATCCAGGTTGGCATTTCGTGGTGAATGTTAGACTCTGAAGGAGTGTAGAGGAACAGAGGGACCATGGAGCTGAGATCCGTGGTTCTCTGAAAGTAGTTGCATGTGGACAGTGCAGTGAAAAAGGCTTTTGGCACACTGACCTTCATCAGTCAGGACATTGAGTACAGAAGTTGGTGGGTTATATTGCAGTTGGACAGGAGGCTGGTGAGGCATGCACTTAGAGTATTGTGTTCGGTTTTGTTCACTTTGTCAGAGGAAGGATGTGATTAAACTGGAAAGAGGACAGAAGAAATTTACAAGGATGTTGCCAGTACTCAATGGTCTGAGTTGTAGGGAGAGTTTGAACCGGCAAGAGTATTTTCCTTGGAGTGTAAGAAACTGAAGGGAAATCGTATAGAAATGTATCAGATCATGAGATGCGTGGATAAGGTGAATGCACTCATTCTTGTTCCCAGTTTTGGGAATCAAGGGCTGGAGGACATCAGGTTAGAGGTGAAAGAACAAATTGGATCCTGAGCGCCAACTTTTTTTACGCAGAGGTTGGTGCACATATGGAATTAGCAGACAGCGGTTTGGTTGAGCCACGTGCATTAACAACGTTCAAAAGGCTTTTAGACAAATACGCGGATAGGAAAGATTTAGAAGAATAAGGAGCAAGGACAGCGAAATGGAATGAGCAGGATGGACATTTTGGTCGGCACGGACCACTTTGGTCCAAAGGGCCTGTGTCCAAGCTACAGGGCTCCATGGTTCTATGACTCTAACAACCATTGCGTGTCTACCACTTCACGCTCAAACATTCGATATTGTATGCAAGCGCCGTGTAAAATACAACATATTAACGTCTCTAGTCCTCAGATCAAGGTTACTAATGAGTCCTTCTGACCACACAACACCAAATCAAAAATAACCTCCTCTCTTGTTAGAGTGACAACATACTCTTCAACCAACCTGTTTTACGCTAATGGAATTTATTTTTCACAACATTAGCAGTCGCTTAGGTAACGCAATTTAGATGCAATTTAAGATCATTCAATAATACTGCAGCACCCACAATGTTTGCATCTCTAATTTCCAGAGTATACAATGCACAGAATTTGCACGAGAGCATTGGTTTAGATACATAATACACCAATGCTTGCTTCTCCTTCCTATTTGTAAGATCCACCCAAACTGATTCTGTGGATTCTGAGGGATAGGGTCAGTGGCGTTATTAGTAATAGACTTGGACAAGACATTCGGGGAGGTTCACCTCGACGCTGACATGATCTGAAGTAATGACCAGCATCACAGGACAAGTATCGATATCCTCCCAACTCTGTCAGGTTAACTGTTACCGTACTCTCTCTGCTCCCTTACACTCACTACCTGTTATAGCACCTACCCCCTAACAAGGCTCACACTCTATCTCCAAATAAGGCTCACGCACTACCACTCTCACTATTGAATTCAGCATCTTTTCCATGCCACCCCCAACCCGCGCGCTCTCTTTCCCTCCACTATACACCCACCACTAATAACACTGCATGGATACAACACTGTGGACTGACTCCCTCCGGAAACCTCACCATTCCCCCTCCCCCTCCACCTACACCAGCACTAACAGCAGGGCCACACCCCCCCCCCCACCATCACTCCTCCCCGCCGTTCTCCCATTCCAGGAGAAACGGACTGTAATAGGAGGGAAAGGACCAAGCCACGTGGTAGAGCACCCGATATCTGACCCATTCTCCACCCTCCCCACCCCCAGCGCCATGTAAGGAGGACCCTGGTACGAGCCGGAGCGGACTGGGACGTGTCGTATGGGGATTGCGTGGCATCCATATCCCTCCAACTGTGTAAAAAACAATGTTCAGTGAAGGGCAATTCGCACTTTAATCACTCTGTCTGTTCTCACAATTTTCTCCCTCCTAAAACAACAAATATCTCATTGCAGAGAGATACAAACACAAAAATATTCAGAGACACACGTGAACACGCTAATATATTGACACTCACAGTACTTATAGGAAGATAGAACCGCACACAACTAGTGGCATACGGAGACATAGACAGTCGCACACAAATAGGCACAAGCACAAGTAAAACGTACAGGCTAATACACAGATGAACCGATGTCAGCACATAAATTCACAAATACACAGACACATGAACAAGCACACACAAGTACACATATGGAAGCACACAGACACAGATACGAGTGCTTATAAGGCAGAGATAGATAAGTCTTTGATGAATAAGCATGTCAAGAGTTACAGAGAGTAGGCAGGAGAATGATGTTGAGAAACCTCTAAGCCAGTATTAAATGGCATTCAGAGTCGATTGGCCGAATGGCCTAATTCTGCGTTTTTAATGCTCGTGTGGTGTCATGCTATCAGTTATTCTCTTCCTGGGACAGAGAATGAGTTTAATACATATTTGATTGAAAAGGGTCAGTAGTCCTATTGGACAGGTTTAGAGGGCTGAATGGTTTATGTCTAATCCTAATGATTCTGTCCTTGTGTTTCAAAAGAGGTGGCGATGTCATGTTAGGTTAACACAGTTTAATATAACGGGTCTCACACTGAAATAAGGTCACCCTATTACACTTTAGTGTTGTACTATCTGTAGGGTCCTCATCCTCAGGAGCAGCGAAGACTCGGTTTTGACCTCGTCCCGTGGTCTATCTCTTAGGACATGCCACAACCAAAAGGACTAGCCACACTACCATACATCAGGAGCGTTTCGGAACTGACAGCCAGACTACTGCGACCCTTAGGACTCATAACGGCACACAAACCAACAGCCACGCTCAGACAACAACTTACTAGAACAAAGGAGCCGATACCCAACATGAGCCAAACTAATGTAGTGTACAAAATACCATGCAAGGACTGCACAAAACACCATATAGGACAAACAGGAAGACAGCTAACAATCCGCATACATGAACATCAACTAGCCACGAAACGACACGACCAGCTATCCCTAGTAGCCACACACTCAGACAACAAACAACATGAATTCGACTGGGAAAACAGTACTATCATAGGGCAAGCCAGACAGAGAAGAGCCAGGGAATTCCTAGAGGCATGGCATTCATCCACAAACTCCATCAACAGACACATCGACCTGGACCCAATATACCAACCACTACAGCGGACAGCTGAAACTGACACCGGAAGCGGCAAGGACAGACCACTATAAATACCGGAAGAAACATCAAAGAAGCGCTTCGCAGGAGGCTCCAGAGCACTGATGATGTCGCCTAGCCAGAGGAAGAAACGTTTGCAACAAAAACTTCCAGCTCGGCGAACGGAACCACAACACCCACCTACCACCTCTACAAATCCTTTCAGTGATCTAGCTCCCCGAACTCTATGTACCAGATAATTCCTGACATTCACAATCCTCTGTGAGAAGGTTCCGCTCCCAAGACAGACCCTAATATCAAGGCCAGAGTTGACTCCGGAACGTTAACGAAATTACATTTAATAGGAATCAGCCACAATCTCTCCCCTGGTTGGGGTCAGCCATCGCACAGAGGAAGATGTTCGTGGTTGGTGGAAAATCATCCTCTCAGTCCCGCGACATCCCTGCAGGAGATCCTCAGGGTAGCTTACTCGATACAATCGTCTTCAGCTGCGTCATCACTGTCCTTCCCCATTGTAACATCAGAAATGGGGATGATCTCTGAAGATCACACAATGTTCACAACATCACCCCCCCCCCCCTCCCCTCAGCTCCTGAAGCAGTCTGTGTCTACGTGCAGCAAGACCTGGACTTCATTCAGGCCCGTGCTGTTAAAGTGTCCGTAACATTCATGTGACAAAATGGCCGGACACTGCACATTTCCACAGTTAACTGGGGAGCTCATTCAGCATCTCAAGCCGGTTTCAAACGAATATGAGCTAGCATTCAGCCCATCAAAACTACTGAACGGGAAGAGTCGCAGTACATTCAATACTCGTGCCTGTTACATAGGAAGAGGAGGGGTCTGGTCAGCACATCGAACTGATAAACAGGAACAGGTGGAGCCCAAACAGTCTCTCTAAACAGTTTGACGTGACCAGGAAGAGGCCATTCAGCCTCGCAAAGGTTTATACAGGAACAGGAAGATGTCACTGATACTCCAACATGACAAATCACAGGAGCAGATCCTAATGTTCATCGTGGCTCCATTGTCTGTGGTGCATGTGCTACTTTAACGTGGTTTGCTGGCAGTGAGGAGGGAACCCAGATGTTTTATGTCAAGTCTCAAGGAGACATCTTCCATCTCCGAAAAGGCAGACCCATGTTCTCCGTGGGGATCGGAAGCTGGTGGGAATAGCTAACTGTTTTAGTTTGAAGGTATTGTGGCTGATGTTGGGATTGTGGATAACATGACGTTCAGTGCAGGATCACACACCAAATGTACTGGATTAATTTGCGGTGTTTTTATTCAAAGTCTGGATTTCCTGCTCTCTCATTGATATGGGGAGTGGGGGTGGTTGGGTGGAATGTTCTCTGAGGTACTAAATGTATCTAGAATTTCATAAACTCAGTAACAAACAAGAAGCCATGGGATGTATCACCGTATCAGTGTCTGTTTAGAACATCATGTGTGATTGTCCATCCCCCTGAAGGTTCAATGCAATCCCATCTTATTCTCTCACAGTGCGACAGATTAATCTTCACTCACTCTTCAAGGTACCATCATCCCAGGGATTAGTTTGGTGGAACTCCTTTGCACTCTCTCTGTGGTAAGGAGATCATTCCTTATAAAGGAGAGAAAATCTGTGCACAATATTCTAACTAATGCCTCAACAACACTCAGGGATTATCACAATAATTACTTTCCCTCACTTCACCGTCTCCATTTCTTTCTTATGGCGTTAAAAAACACCATTCTCTATACACTGCCACTGATGCGAAATGTACAACTTCCTTACATCTGTATGTCAATAAAACCAACATCAGAGGTGCCTATCGAGGTGTACATCACTCTCAGGGACAAACTCAATATGATGAAATACACCTAAAATAAGGAATAGCTGTCTACCTGATGAAAATGAGCAGTAGGAATATGGGAAACAGAAACAGAAGGGAGTTACCTTTACTTATGTTCTTTTTCACGAAGTATATGAAGCCCTGGTCAGACCAGCATGTTATCCCTATCTTGAACTGAGAATCTGGTTCATCTGTTCCACTAGACAGGAAAGAGTAAATCACATTGCTATGGGTTTGCAGTTACACAGAGACCTGACCAAGGAAGGATAACCCATTGCCTTCTCTAAAGGACATGACGCAAGCAAATGGGCTTCTGTTTATTATAAATGATGATGATTTATTTTAAATTGCATCATTTTGATTCATGAGACATCAACAGATTATTATTCTGTGCCTCTACATTAAGAGTCAATCACTTGACTACCATGCACTATCTTCCTGTCTGACAGATTCTATGGAGAGAACAAGTTAAACATCTCAAGTACAATTATCTTGTCAAGGACATGTGGTTAGAAGGGACTGTAAACAGGTGAATCCAGATTCCATAGTGACACAAATAAAGAAGTTTTTTCAGAAGTTGCACTGAGGCTGACGAGAAGACCGGTGCATCGCAATGGTGGTACTGGGCAGGATTAATGAGTGGGGAGGATATGGAAATGTAGATCTGTGCAGGGCTATAAGGATTATGGAGTTTGAGAACAGTCCCATTCTTTCTCGCATATCAGTGAGCAATTTATAAATAGTAATTTGCTTTATCGAATTTATCACGAAGGGATTTTTTGATTGTAAGTGAAGACACTGATTTCACCTTTTCCAAAATTTACCTAACATGAGCAGAAACACAGTTCAACCCGGTTTAATACACTAAGATAATGACTTACTAGGAACACCGACTATAGCGAGGATGGGATAGTAACCACCTTGTATAATCCAAAGGATATCTTCGATCCGTGATGCTAATGATATCCAAGGCTGAGAAAGGTAGTAAAGACCAAAGCATAAACTCCTGTCCATTGTTGGAATATTCCAGTCAAACGTTCTCAGATTCTGATCTGTTGTTGGAACGTTCCAGTCTATTCTTCTCAGATTATGATCTCTTATTCCCCTCTCTCTGGAGCTGCTGATCCCTGTTCGTGCTGTCGGTGATGGTCCTGCTAATACAATGGGCTATCACATCGAAAACAGTCCTTATTTGAAGAAGAGGCTAATCCTCCAGTGACACATTTAGGATTCATAGCGACAAATATTAATCAAAGTCGATGAACAAATAGCTCCAGTTAACCCCTTTCAATTCAATACAGTTATTATTAAATTTCAAAATAACGTATAAAAGTTACACATTCGGAATGGGACATGTAAGGATGACCGGGGGAAGGAATATTGGAGACGGTATATTGATTGTGTGTTATCATTCAATCTGAATTGGATGTGGGAGTAATGACGAGGATTGTCAGAACATAATTGAGTTTCTCTGTTTATAATTGGCAACATGCAGTCTGGAACTAGCGATCAGTCATTACAATATAAATAAAACATTGACAGAACTTTTATAGTTGATCATCTGATAGGAAAATGTGCCTACATCAACATAGGGTTATAATAGACAAACGGCATGGATATGTTAACAGAGAATTTTCCCTGACAAATGCAATTCAGATTGTTGCTCCAAGATCAGAGAGGACAGGTGAGGGTCATGCTGTTGATTTATTAATGCCAACCAACTGTGATGAAGTGCCACTTACTGGACTTCAATTGCAATGTGATTATGGCATGGGGGAGGATACAGAACACAGACGGAATTGGGGGACAAGGCTGCTGAGACAAGAGTGAGAGAACATGATTTAGCCCATTCATCAGTATTAGAACGTTCTCGTCATAAATCATTTGAGGAAGAGATTCAAGTATGAATCTACAATGAGGACTGAGGAGAGCTAATATTACTAAAGTCCGTAAGACCACAAGACATAACTTGGCCATTCAACACATCCAGTCTGCTCCAGCATCAATCAAAGCTGATGAATTTCTCAAACCCATTCTCCCCATACCCCTTGATCCACTTTACAATCGAGAACCTATCCTACGCAGGCTTAAACATACTCAATGTCCTGGCCTCCGCAGCCGTCTGTGGCAGTGAATTGCATAGACTCACAATGCTCTGGCTGAAGACGTTACTCGTTGTCTCTGTTCTAAAAGGTCTTCGCTGTGGTCTATGTCTGTGCCTCGGATCCTAGTGTTTACTAACAATGGACACATTTTCCCAAAATCCACTCTGTCCAGGTCATTCAGTGTTTTGTAAGTTTGAGTTAGAACCCCCTCATTCTTCTAAACCCATCGAATATCGACCCAGGCCCTCAAACGTTCCTCATATGTTAAGCTTTTCATTCCTGGGAGCATTCTAGTGAACATTCTCGGAACACGCTCCAGGGCCAGTACATATCTGCTGAGCTATAGGGCCCAAAACTGCACACAATAATCTAAATGTGAGCCTAACCAGAGCTTTTTAGTGCCTTGTAAGTACATCACTGCTTTTATATTCAATTCCTCTCAAAACAAATCCCTTCATTGTATATGCCTTCCTAACTACTGACTCAACTTGCAAGTTTACCTTGAGAGACGCCTGTACTTGGATTCCCAAGACTTTTTGCATTTCAGACATCTGAATTTTCTCCCCATTTAGAAAATAGCCCGTGCCTTTATTCTTCGTACCAGAGTGCATGACCTCATACTAGCCCATGTTTTACTCCAACTGCCACTGCTTTGCCCATCTCCTAACCTGTCCAAATCCTTCTGCAGCTTGCCTGCCTCCTCAGTGCTACTTGTCCCTCTTCATATCTTTATAATGTCTGCAAACGTAGCCAGAATGCCCTCCGTTCTGTCATCTAGATCATTAATGTAAAACGTGAAAAGTTGACCCAACACTGAGTCTTGCAGAACACATTTTGTCACCGACTGCCATCCTGAGAAGGACCATTTTATTCCCATTACCTGCTTTTTGCCAAGCAGTCAAGCTTCTATCCATGCTAGCACCTTGCCTCTGTCACCATGGGCCCTTATCATAATCAATAGCCTTCTGTGTGGCACTTGTCAAAGGCCTTCATGAGGTCCGGGTAATAACATCCATTGGCTTTCCTTGTTCTATGCTGCTCGTTAATTCCTCAACAGGTTCTAGCAGATGTGTCAAGCATGATTCCCCCCCTTGATGAAACCATGCTGACTTTGCCATATACTACCATACACATCCAAATATTCAGAAATCTCATCCTTCCCGATCAGTTCCAGGATCCTAAGAACGACTGAGGTTAGGCTGTTTGGTCTGTAATTTTCCGTCTTCTGCCTTATTCCCTTTTTAAACAAGGATTTTACGTTAGTGCTATTCTAGTCCTCTGGGACATTCCCTGATTCTAATGATTCATGAAAGATCACCACTAACGTCTCCACTGCCTCTGAGCTTTCTCCCTTAGAACTCTATGGTTTAGTCCTTCTGGTCCAGGTGATCTATCCATCTCAGCCCATTTAGCTTTTCTACCCTGTTTCCCTTGGAGATGGGTGACGTACTGAGCTTTGGCCCTTCACACTCTTGAATTTTTGGGAAATTATTTATGTCCTCAGCAATTTCTTTCTTCCCAACTACTGTCTGTCCAGTGCCATTTTCCAGCAGCTCAATGTTCACTTTTGTCTCGCGTTTGCCCTTTATAAATCTAAAGAAAATCTTACAATTTTCCTTGATTTAATTGGCAAGCTTACCCTCATATTAAATCTCCCCCTTCCATATGTATTATTTTGTTGGTCTTTGTGAGCTTCCAAATTGTCTGGTTTTCCTCTGCCCTTCCTCACATTATATGCTTGCTCTTTTGCTTTGATTCTGTCCCTGACTGCTGACACAAACACCAATGAAGGAGTGGAGCTCCGAAAGCTAGTGTGCCTCCAATTAAACCTGTTGGACTATAACCTGGTGTTGTGTGATTTTTTAACCTAATCAGCCATGGTCGCTTCACCCCAACCTCCACACCCCGCCCCCCAACCTCCCCCCACCCCCCCCCACTCCTCCCCGCCACCCACCCCCAACCCCGCACCATGCTTCTTTTTTATCTTGGGAAAAATCTCTGTCATGTCTCCTAAATTACTCCCAGATACTCCTGTCATTGCTGTTCCACTGTTTTTCATGCTCGGCCCTTCTCCCAGTCAATTCTACCCAGCTCCTCCCTCATGCCTCTGCACTTGCCTTTATTCAGCTGAAATACCTCAAATTGCAGAATAAATTCAAACATATTATGATCACTGCTCCCTGTGTGTTCCTTCACCTTAAGTTCTCTTAAATAGTCTGCCTTAAAACTAAATCCAGCATTGCCTGTTCCTGAGTGGGCTCCAACACAAGCTGCTCCAAAAAACCCGATTGAAGATATTCCCCAAATTATTTTTCTTGCAAAACACTACCAACCTGATTTTCCCAGTCCCCCCATGTATTGAAATCGCCCATGACTACTGTACTTTGCTTTTTTACCCATCTTTTCTATCTCCTGGTGTGTATTGTGCCGCAGCTCCTGACTACTTTTCAGAATCATGGACATAACGCCAACTATGCTTGCTTTTTCAATCTTTGGTGATACTCAATTCTACCCACTCTGATTTTGTGCCATCTGACCCTACTTAAAGTCATACAGTCAGAGAGATGTACAGCATGGAAACAGATTCTTCGGTCGAATTCGTCCATGCCGACCAGATATCCCAACCTTATCTAGTCCCATTTGTCAGCATTTGGACTATATCCTTCATACCCCTCCTATTTACATACCCATCCAGATGCCTTTTAAATGTTCGAATCGAACCAATGTCTACCACTTCCTACCAAATTGTTTCCATACACACACCACCCTGTGCATGAAAAAACTTGCTCCTTTGGTCCCTTTTAAATCGTTCCCTTCTCAATGTAAACCTATACCTTCTAGTTCTCCCACACCCCAGGGAAAAGGGTGCCCCTTGTGATTTTCTAAACCGCGATAAGGTCACCCGTCAGCCTCTGATGCTCCAGTGAAAACAGCCCCAGCTTGTTCAACTTCTCCCTGTAGCTGAAGTATTCCAATCCTGGTAACATCCTTGTAAATATTTTCTGAATCCTTTCACGTTTCACAACATCCTTCCAATAGCAACGAGACCAGAATTCTTATGATTGATTTATTTTCATTCTTACTAATATGGCCACCGCTCCCCCCACGCCACCTGTCTTTTCGATAGGATGTATGCCCTTGAATATTCAGCTGTCAGTCCTGATCCCCTTGCAGCACGCCTCTGACAATTTCAATCTCTACCACAAGCTCATTTACCTGGTTTCTTATATGGCATGCATTCAGATATAACACTCTCAGTCCTGTATTAACCGTTCCTCCTCTCAGTGTCATTTGTCTGTCCAGTGTGCTTGAAGTTTGATTGCTTACACTTCCAATACACTCTGTCCTATTTGTGCCTGTGCTACAGGTTTTAATAACCCCTCCTGCGTTCTGCACTGTTCCGTCGTCCTTTAATTCGAGTTTTCTAATTTCCCTGATAACTGAAACCCCACCCAAAACCAAAAAAATGTTGAAAGATCTGTCCACAGCCCTAGATATGTGATTTGCTCGGACTCTGGTCCCAGCACTGTTCAGATGAAGACCAGCCCATCAGAACAGGTCCCTTCTTCCCCAGTAATAAAATATGCTTATGCAACACAAAATACAGGGACAAAGTGACTTTTCGTACAGTCCAAAATCTGGAAAATACAAACAGATAAGATTGTTAAAATACACTCATGACCTTGAGCTAAATAAATTGAAATGTGAATTCCAAAACCATGGAGGTGTTGTGCAAACTTTATCAATCATTATTCGGCCCACAGCGGAGATGCTGAGTTCCCCTATGTCAGTGATCTCCCTCACTGAGATTCTTTGGTCCACTCCCACACACAGTATCTCGGGGTGTTAGCAGTTCCTGCTGCTGTCGCCCAGTCTATTTAAGTTAATCCACCTTCTCCCTGGAACCAATCGATTGGTCGATTGTATTCTGTTTCACTGTCAGCAACCCAGCTCTGTGATGTTACTGGTGATAAATGATCTGGGAAGACAGCCAGTATCAGCACAATGCTCACAGGGTATGGCACCAGACAAAGGGTTTGCAGTCCAGGGGAATTTCTAAATAAAATTTCCATCTTCTGACTATTTTTCTCATGCTGTATCCTGATCTATCCAGCTTCACTCTCGTCTAACACCCGTTCCTCTTACTCAGTCTGTCGCTCCACTTTCAATCCGCTCTGTTGATCTCCCTTCACATTCTTTCTTTTTGTGTCATTCTCTCTCTCTCCCTCTCTCTCTCTCAGTCTGTCTCAAATAACTCTCTGCTTTCAGATAGTACAGTTGCAGAGTTTGTGGATGTACAATGGGCTGAATTGCCTCCGTCTGTTCTGTATTAATTCTGAGGTTCTCTGACCCACAATAAAGACTTTCAGTGCCTGGAGAAACAAGCTGGTCCTGTGAAAGACACAGTACACAATCATCCATTATCTCTTCCTGTTTTCTGTCATGTAGTGCCCTGGAAATATCTGTCAAACAAAATAGATTCAAATTCAAGCAGATGTGCTGTCTCCCCTACCAGCTCTTTGGCCAGGTTGATTTTTTCTGTACTACCTTCCTGATCCTAATATCACTGGCAAGTGACATATTCTAGTCTCTCCAAAATTCAAATATCTTTCAGCATAACTCCGGCAAGATCTTTCCTTTATCTTGGTAAATATATTTATTAGCAATTTTTCAACCTTACAAACATATGAACTTATTGTAAAATGCAATCAATAACAATTATCAGTGTAATAAAGAGAAAAAAAAAACACCAATTACAATACAGCAATTGTCTCCTAACTATTAACCTACCCTCTGATACAAAACAAACCCGAACACTGTGCAAAGCACCACCAATCGAAAAGAAAAAAAATCACAAAATACAAAACAGTTATGCTCGGCACAAAGCTCCCAAACAGAGGAACAGGAGCATTGTATATATATCCGTATTAACTCAGGAGACCCTCCTCCAGGGCCCAGGGCTTAACAAATCTAACCATTCTGTTTAAACAAACACCATAGTTAAGACAACTGGCAAATCCGTTTCCAAATAACTCAAGTAGTGCTGCCATGCCTTATAAAAATGGTCTGTTGTGTGCTGCACCATGTTTGTCAAAAAAGTCCAAGTGAATGTCCTCCATAATTTATTTCTGCCATCCCAGTAAGCCCGGTTGGTTCTCAGACACCCAATTCATTGGAATTTTATGCAGTATGCAAGAATATTAAATAGTTTCTTCCCATGCCAGTCTAAAGAAGGTAAATTCGGTAGACCTAAGAGGAGAGATATCAGGTCTAGTTTGACTTCAGTCCTCAATACCCTCCCTATCTGTCCGGCCACAGAGCTCAAGTAAACACAAAGCCTATGGCATGTCCACAAGCAATGGGTAAAAGTACTTACACTTATTTTACATTTGGCAGAAACTGAAGATGCTCCTTTTTAAAACTTTGCTAGATGTTCTGGTGTCAGATGAGCCCTGTGCAGAACTTTTAACTGTGCAGCACATGTCCTATTTGAGATCTCTTGACTATTCTCCCATATGTTCTCCCATGTTTCAGAAGAGATCTGCACTCCTCCCTCTTCCTCCCAGACCTCACACAACCGGTTAATATCCAGCCAGGCCCTGCCACCCAGCAGATGATAGAGGGCACTAACCGAAAGGGTGCTTGTGGAATGTAGCAACAAACTCTCTGATCGGGCTTATAGGGTTAGTGAGAAGCATAGTCTTCTTCCGGATGAAATTCCTAACCTGAAAAAAACGTAAAAGTCTCTGCTGGGCAACCCGTATTTGCAGCTCAGTTGCTCAAAAGACATCATAACCTCCCCCTCAAACAAGTCTTCCAAACTAGAAACTCCTCTCGCTGCCCATACTTCGAACCCTGACTTCATCATCCCAAGTCGGAACCCTGGCACGCCAAGTATAGGTGTAAATGGCGAAGTCATAGATCACTCTGATGCATTGCCCTCCAAGCCCTGACTGTAATAATGGCAATGGAGTTCCGGAAGTGGTTCATAACTGTCCTCATCCTATCCATGATGAACGGATTCATAAGAGGGCAATTTGCTTGGGAGGCCTCAATATCCAGCCATATTGAGTTTGGATCGTTACCTATCCATTCGCAGACGCAGGACAGAAGGGAACTTCATTGATACCTTCTAATGTCTGGGAAATCAACTCCTCCCCCTCCACGTGGCAACTGCAAGTTAGTAAGTTTGATGAGGAGCCGCCCATGATACCAGACAAAGGAACCAAACCACCCCATAAGTTTCCACAACGTTGACCTGGGAAAAAATATAGGGAGCATACACAAGGTATAAAGCAAACAAGGAAGAACATTGATCTTAATGAGAGATATTCGGCCCAGCCATGAAATTGGAAGAGCCTCAAATCTCTGAAGATCTCGCCTGATATTGTCGAGCAAGTGAACCAAGTTAGTCCGGAATAACAGATCAAACTTGGGGGTAATAAAAATGCCTAGGTACCGGAAATCTGCCCGTGACGACTTAAAAGGGAACTTAGGGCCACCTTCAACTTCTGGCACATCCTTAAGGTTCCCCAAAGGCATATCCTCCGATTTTGCAAAGTTAGTCTTATATTCTGAAATAGCCCCAAATGAATTGATACATTGTATCGAATGAGGTACTGAGGTCATCGGGTTCGATAGAAACCGAAGGACATCATCCACATACAGTGTAATCTTGTGTGCCCTCGATCCCACTTCCGAAGCAGTTATGTGGACGTTCTGACGAATGGCCTCTGCCAGCGGCTCTATCACCACCGTAAACAACAACGGTGAGCGGGGGCAGCCGTGCCAACTACCCCGACCAATCCTAAAATTCCCAGACTTCTCCCCATTGGTGATGACCGCGGCCAGAGGGTGGCAATATAAAAACTCCACCCATCTCGCGAAGACTGCACCGAACCCAAACTGTTCTAAGACGTAAAAAAATGCGTCCATTCCACCCAGTCGAATGCTTTCTCTCCACCTAGGGAAATCACCAACCTCTGAATTGATCGTTGCTGACAAACTTGGACCACATTCAGCAACCTTCTAATATTATGAGAGGACCTACAGCCCTTTATAAAGCCTGTCTGGTCGTTTTTAATTATATGAGGCAACACCATTTCCAATCTCAGCGCCAGGATCATGGACAGAATCTTGCAATCTGAATTTAATAGGGAGATGGGCCTGTATGAGGCACAATCCTCAGGAACCTTCCCCTTCTTAAGAATTAAGGAAATATTAGCTTCTCTCAAAAATGGTGATAGGCATTCATGCATATAGGAGTGATTGGACATCTCTAAACATCGGCCCTCACAGAATCCCTTAAACTCCTTATAAAATTCACCCGGAAGACCATCAAGGCCTGGCGCTTTCACACTCTGAAGTTGCCTTGCGGCCTTCTGCATTTCCCGAACTGTCAAGGGGCTATTAAGGAAAGCGGCCTGTTCCAAGGTTACCCCTGGGAGGACAAGGTTCTTAAAAAGGTCTCCATTTTAGCCATCCTGTCCTCGCAACCTTCAGACCGATACAATTCAAAGTAAAAGCACTAAAAAGCCCCATTAATCTTTTTAGCATCGGATGTGAGGACCTCAGTGCTGTCTCTGATTGTAGGAATGGATTGGGGAGCACGCTTTTTCCGAGTCAGATATGTTAAATACTTCCCTGGCTTTTCCCCATATTCGAACAGTCTTTGTTTGGGAAAAGCAAGTTCTTTCTTTCCGTTTTGTGCCGGTATTGAATTCAAGGCAGCCCAAAGGGCGGTGATCTGCTGTAGGTTAGTGACCAAAGGCAGCGCAAAATGTGCTGCCTCCGCAGCTTTCAACTGCATCTCAAGTAGACGCTGCTGTTCCGCCTTCTGTCATTTCTGGCTAGCCAAATAGGAAATACCTAATCCCCTAGCAAAGGCCTTAGCAGTCTTCCGTAGCATGGACGGACTACTAGCCATGCCTGAGTGGATAGTCAAGAATTCCTGAAACTCCTTCAAAAAGCATTGCTCGAATTTGTAATCCTTAAGGAGAAAAGGGCCCAAATGCCGGTGCTGCAAACCTAGCCCTTCACCCTGGGTCTTTATCTCCAAATCTACTGCCGTGTGATGAGAGATAGCTATATTCCCAATTTTACAACCCATAATCGAATCCAGAAGAGCCGAGGGAGCCAGAAAGCGGTCAATCCTCATGTGACATTTATGTGGATTTGCGAAAAAGGTGAAGTCCCTGCTGGTAGGGTGAAGACATCGCCAAATATTCACCAGCCCCAACTTCTCGCATAAGTCAACCACCTGCTTGTCTTCCGAAGAAATAGTTGGGGGACCACAAAGCATCCTGTCCACTGTCGATCCAAAAGACAATTAAAATCCCCCATAATAATGCGCCGTGTTCCAAAAGCACTCAAATTAGAGAAAGCACGAATCAAAAATTTGAGGGGATGCACTGGAGGGCAGTAGACTTCTAAAATGTCATATTCCTTCCCATGTATCAGGGCTTTAAGTATCACAAACCATCCCTGCTCATCTTTCACTGGCTCTAATAATGTGAATGGAAGAGTTTTCTGGATAAGTACCGTCACTCCCCTACTTTTATTAGTAAAGGATGAAAAGAATATCTGGTCATAACATTCATATTGTAATTTAAGGTGTTCCCCAACATCAAGATGGTTTTCCTGCAACAAAGCGATATCAACCCTTTCACTTTTAAGGCTAGAAAGCACCTTTTTTCTCCTTTTAACAGGCAAATGACTTCCCTTAATGTTCCAGGTGCACCATGTAATAAGACACTTAGCCATATCCCCTTTCAGACAATCTTGAACCCCTTAGAGGGAGAACCCTGCTTACAAAGAGCCGAGCATAAGTAAATAAAGACTCATAGAGTTGAAGAACTATATATACAAAAACTACTCTATCATAACTATGAACAACTATTCCTACCAAACAAACTACAAAGAAAACCTACTATAAAACCTTGAATGGAAGACTCTTCCCCCTGCCCATAGGGGCACTCACCCTACACACCCCCTCCTTCTCAGCTCCTTCAAACCCGGACTGTGCCCCAGCGTTAGGCCAGAAATTAAAAAAAAACAAGAAGATGATCCTTAAATCAACAGAAAAAAAGACAAAGTCAGGATGAGCACTCCACCCATCCCTGGCTTCATGTCATCCCTAGTTGTGATTAAAAGAGAAGCAGAACAAACAAAAAAGGGGGAGAGACAACAAAGAACATCCACAAGATTTCCCATCAGAAAACCTAGTTATTAAAATAAAGTAACAACTTATTCCAAAGTCTTTTGCCCCCTTTCCAAAAAGGAAATTAATAGGGAGAAAGAAAGGAATAGAAAAAGGGGAGAAAAAACATGGGGAAAGATAGAAAAGAGAACAAACATTAACCGTATTTTTCAGGCCAATCCGTCCATTTTAAAGTGTTCACAAAGTTTTTAGCCTTATCTACTGAATCAAATGTATAGACTGAGTCCTCGTGGCTGAAACGAAGCACGTGAGGTATCTCATGGAGTATTGGATGCACAGGTTCCTCAGCATCTTTTTACCTTCATCAAAGGATTTCCTCTTTCGAATAACAGCTGCAAAGAAATCCTGGAAAAACCATGATTTTTGGCCCTTTGTTCAGCAGCACCTTCGGATGTTTTCCCACGGATCTGGAAACGTCTATGACTTCTTGCTTGTTTTTATATGAATAGACGTACACTAGGACTGAGCGGGGGCACTGCACGGGCCCTGCCCTGTGCACTGTAACCCAATAAGCCCTTTCAGTCTGAAGCCTGCTGGACTCGACGTGAAGGCCCAAAAACTTTGACACCCAGCTTTCAATGAAACTGATTGGCTGCTCACCTTCCTCACCTTCAGGGTGCCTGGCAATTCGGAGATTTATCCTCCGACCACCATTTTCGACGTCATTGATATGGTCTTGCAAGGTCCAAACTTCTTGCTCCGGCACCTGGAACCGACTGATGAGGACTCCCTCTCAGCTTTCGAGGCCTTAATTCGACTCTCCACCTCCTCCAGTCTCTCCCCGAGGCTCTGGATCTCCAGCTCATGCTTCTGCAGCATGGATGCGATCGGTTGGACCTGGGCAAGAATCTCCCCAAGGATTTATTCAATCGCAGCCCTAACTTTCAAGTTAACTCTCTCCATCGCCGCAGCCAATTCATGTGAGTCTGTTAAGTTCCCAAGGGGTTTAGGAGAGGTTGCTGCTGCTGGAGCAGCCTCTGGAATGCCTGTTTCTGCAGGGGAGGGTCCTCCCTGCTGCTGTTTGCTTGCTCCTTTTCCCTTTGTTATCCTTCCGACTCCCAAATAGTAAACATATGTGTTCTGTAAGGTTTTAAACTAATAATTCCATCACATAAATTGGCAAGGGATAGCAAAAAGTACCACTTTGCCTTGGCTGTTAGGCAGAGCTGTCCACAGCAGTTCAAGAGAATCACCCGCCATCTTGCCGAGTCCTATTAACTCCTCTTTAATGCCCCAATATTCACGCCCCTCGGCTCTCTGACAGGTCAAAAATCTTATCTAACTCCTGGTTAAATGTTTTCAGTGGTGCAGCTCCCCTAACTCTCTAGCACAGATAATTCCTGACATTGATGTCCCTCTGTGAGAGGTAATCACTCCCTATGCATACACCATCACCGATTGATTGAAACAAGAGACAAACACAGGGGATCAGGGCAGAGTGAGTGGCCTTGATATCAAGGCAGTATTTGACTGAGGATGTCATCGGGACCACCTAATTATTTGAGCTTAATGGAGATCTGGTGTAACCTCCCCTCTGGTTGGGGTCTTTCAGAGCACAACGGGAGATGTTTGTGGTTGGTGGCCAGATACTGCACATTTCCAAAATTAGAAGAGGAGTTCATTCAGCACCTCAAGCTTGTTGCACACGGATATCTAGAATCCGTTCATCACATCAAAACTACTGAACAAGAAGAGGGACAGCCCATTCAATCCTTTTGCTTGTTCCACATTAAGAGGAAGGGTCTGGTCAGCACATTAAGCTGTTAATCAGGAATAGTCAGTGCTCAGTCAAACACATGAACCTGTTCCATGGGACCACGTGGAGACCGTCCAACCCCTTGAAACACTTATCCAGGAATAGAAGGTTGTCATTGATGCTCCAATATGACAAACCAATGGAGCAGAGACTGCACTCAGAGACGGCTTCACGATGTACCTTGTGGCTCCTTTGCCTGTGGTGCACATGATACTTTATCGTGGTTTGCTGGCATTGAGGAAGGAAGCGAAACATTTTGTGTCTATTCTCAAGAAGGCATCTTTCATCTCCGAGAAGACATGTCCATGTTTTCCGTGGACATCAGAAGTTGGTGGGAATAGTTAACTGTTTTCGAATGAAGGTATTGTGGCTGCTGTCGGGATTATGGCTAGCGTGACGTTCAGTGCAGGATCACATATCAACTGTACTGTATTAACGTGGGGAGAGTTTATTCGAAGGCTGGATTAGCTGAGTAAAAAAACATGGAATTTATCGCCGTATCAGTGTCTGTTTAGTACATCGTGAGTGACTGTCCCTTCCCCTCCAGTTTCAATGCAAACACCTCTCATTCTCTCACAGCACTAGAGATTAATCTTCCCTCACTCCTCACGGTACTACCGTCCCAGGGATTAGTCTGGTGAAACTCCATTGCATTCTCTCTGTGGCAAGGTGATCATTCCTTATAAAGGAGAAAAAAAATCATCCACAATATCCCAAAGACTGCCTCAACAACACTCTCAAGGTTGATCACAATAACTATTTTTTCCACACTTACACATCTCCGTTTCTTTCCTGTGTCATAAAAATGCATTCCTTCTAGATGCACCGCGTATGATGTGGAATTAAGAAATTCCTTCCATCTGTGTGTCAGCATCAATACAGCAGCACCAGAGATGCAGATGGAGATGAACATCATGCTCGAGGAGAGACGAAGAAAGAATGCACTTAATATGGGGAACGGTCATTTGCCTGAATGAGAATGAGCAGAAGGCATACAGGAAAGAGTCAGAGGAAGGAATCTACCTTTCCTTTTGTTCTTCCTTTACAAGATGTGTGCAAGACCTGGTCAGGCCAACATGTTTTGCCGATCTTGTACTGAGTGGCTGGTTCACATGTTCCACAGGACGGTAAATAGTAAAACACATTGCTGTGGGTTTGCAGTCACATAGAGGTCTGACCAGGGAAGGATGACCCATTGCCTTCGCGAAAGGACAGGAGGCAAGCAGATGGGATTTTCATAATTCATGGTGATGGCTTCATTTCAATGTCACCAATTTCCTTCATGCGATGTATCAACAGATTATTATTCTGTGTCTCCTGCCATTACATAGAACATAGAACAGTACAACACAGAACAGGCCCTTCAGCCCATGATGTTGTGCCGATAATTATTCTGAATTAAACAGATATACACAGAAACGCACACACACCACCCTCCACCACCACCCTGTCTCCTGCCATTAAGCAGATGTACACACACACACACACACATATACACACACCTCCTCACACACACACGCACACCTACACACTCACTCACACACACACACACATACACACACCCCACACACACACACATACACACACTCACTCACACACACACACACACGCACATCCACACCACTCACTCACACACTCACACACATTCTACACACCACTCACTCACACACATACACACACATACACACACCCCACACACACACACACACACACACACACTCACACACACACACATACACACGCACATCCACACCACTCACTCACACACACTCTACACACCACACACACACACACACACTCTTGGTATGAGTGGGGTAATTTCTGTACTAAAACTGAGGTTTAATGAATAAGGGCTAAATTATGAGACTAATGTTCGGCTAGGCCATAGAGAAGCATGAACTAGAAGTCACCTCTGTTATGCCAGGGACATGGTAACCTTGGGCAAGATACCATGGAATGGTTCAGTTAGACACAGAGGGCAGAATACAATGAAAGCTCTTTTTATGACATACAAAAAATCAATAAATGCTTTAACCAGCAAGAACATGGAGATAACAAAGGAATGTTCTAACTAGCAAAAATTGTTAAAATAATATAACATTTTAATTAAGAAATTGGCAGAGAAAAGCGTGAAATGTTTTAACCAATGGAATTGTCATTAATGATTTTTAATGTAAGAAAATCCATAGCGTGAGATGTTTTTAACCAATGGAATTATGACTAATGTTTTTGAATGTAAAAATAATGTATAAATATTGGTGCTGTAAAATCTTCCGGCGCGACTTCCGAAGTCCTTTTTGGAACTCGCCCAATCTTCGAAGATTGAATAAACATCTGTTGCTCCGTTTGTGTGTCTCGCAGCATTTTGATTTGCCACGGGAAAAGCGGTAGCCGGTGGGGATAAGGGCTGGTGCTGACAGCTTGGAGTTCGCCTCCTAGGACGGAACCTTGTGGACAGTCTCCCTTGAAATCAAGGGTTAAAGGACAGTCCGCGGTTGGCAGAGTGTGGAGGCAGAACTCGGTTGATCTGAACCATAGCCCTAGTGTAGAATAGTTAGCTGAGTGTCAGGGACTATTCTCCGGAGATTTAGAATACCTAGACAGAATTCACTTATAACAAGAAACATGTCAGGCAGCACCGACCAGCAAAGTAGAGTTAATGGGTGAAATGGCCATATTTCCATTTCCAATGCTGTATGGTCTTAAGATGCCAGGAATATTTTCCTAATCGTGCAATGGAGGCTCACATTGATATATATTTTACTGGACAGTCAATGAGACTGTGGGATAGGTTTGAGGGGCTGAATGGACTATGATTCCTCCCATTTGTTTTGCCCTTATTTCTGAAAAGCGGAGGTAACTTGCTGTGAGGTTAACACACTTTCAAATTAAAGGGTTTCCCACTAACATTTGAGATAACGTTGTTCCATTCTAATTCAGACTGTGCGATCCATAGCGCTATCATCCCCAGGGAACGGTGAAGATAGGTCATTGAAGATATTCAAGCCTGACCTTAAGTGATCTTTGATGGACAGAAGAGTCAATATTTAGTTGGAACAGACAGGAAGGTGGTGGTCAGCTACAGTCAGACCAGCCATGATGCTTCTAAATTGTGCAGCAGGCTGGAGGGGCCGAATGGCCTACTGCTGCTCCTATCCCACGTGTGGTCCTCCCAGTTCACATGTCAAAGTTGTTACAGAGAGAGACAGAGGAAGACCCCTTTCAGCCAGTCAGAATCGTTATAATGAGTCAGGAGGAGGCAACTCTGTCCCTCTATGGAGTTACACAGGAATAGAATATAATCATTCAACTCATTGACTAAATTACACCGCTCAGCAGAAAGCCATACAACCGTTCTGGGCAGTTACACAGGAACAGGGGAGCCCTGATTAGCTAACCTGAAATACAGATTTGAGATAATTACTTGTTTTCAGGTTGGAAAGCTGTAACCAGCAGAATTCTTCGAGGATCAGTGTGAGTTTATCAACAGTATACACTCTAGTTTAATGCCTTGAATGAAGAGGTTGAATATATTGGAGCTCAGTTTGCTCATACACCAGGATAAACATTCAATAAGATGTCAAGTGGAGGCAGAGCGTCTGCAATGGGATACTGATAGGGGAGGGCAGTCAGGAAACTTGCGACAAAATAAATATCAGTACGATGTGGGTGACTGGAATTTTGTGTTTTGGGAAAATGGCAAAACAGCTGCAAATAATTTAAATGGAGAGAAAATGCAGAACTTGGTGGTACAGAGGGATTTGTGTGTATTACCACATGAAGCACATCAAGCTACTGTGAAGATGCAGCAACTGATTTGGAATGGAAACGGAACGGTGCTGTTTCATGCAAGGTTTGATCTTAGCGATGTTTTCCTGCATCAGTACAGGGCATTGCTGAGACCACGTCTGATGTATTGTTTGAAGTTATGATCCTCAAAACTGAAAAAAAGCAAAACGGTTTTCAAATTTTTCAAAGATGTTTCTCTTTACTCGGTCTAGTGATGTATGCATTATGTCATGAAGGATTAACAGTTTAGACCTGAGAATGAGAGATGTTCTTATTGACCATATACGATCATGTGGAGAGAGTATGGTGAATAGCTGATGGATATTTCCTCTTGTATTGGAGAAAAGAATTGGGTATGTAATTTGAGAATAAGCTAGGTTCTGAGGCAAGGTCGCTGGACCAGAAACGTTAACTCTCATTTCTCTTCATACATGCTGATAGACCTGCTGAGCTTTTACAGAAATTTCTGTATTGGTTAAGATAAGACATTCATCTTAATGCAGATATTGTGAATACATTAAACATTTTATTTTTATATTACGCGGGTACATATAAACACATCTTCAAATTAATAAGAGGGTAATTATTTGTTAATGAAATGATTCTGTGTGCGACAGCAGCAATGATGCACCTGCATGGATCAGGGAATGTGATGGAGCCATAATGTTCAGACAATGTTCAAGGAGAGCACACATAGTCCAGTCTGAGTTCTGATAACATTATTGATTCAACTTAGGATGGAAAAATGTAACCTACCTGAGAAGGGACAGTTTGTTCCTCCCTTTCTCTTTCCCTGTCCCTCATCACAGCGATATGTGTGAGCTAATACAAAAACCCCAATCGGTTTTCTCACTCATGGAGGATTCATGATTTGGATTCTTTGGAACTTCCCTACCTGCTTTAATCAAAGGGGGTTTAGCCATATCCAACTGTTTCAGGAAGAAATCCCATTATCAGCAGGTTGTGCGAGCAGAATAACTTCAGAAGTAATTATTCAGACTCGATAGTGAGGGGAACAGACAGGAAATTCCGTGACTGCAAATGGGAATACAGGATGATGTGTTGCCTCCCACGTTCCAGGGTCCAGGATGTCTCAGAGCGGCTGCAGAAGGTTCTCACCGGGGTGGGGGAACAGCCAGAAGTCATTGTGCATGTTGTACAAAATGACAGAGGTAGAAATAGTGAAGAGGTCCAGCAGAGTGATTGCAGAGAGCTAGGAAAAAGGATAAAAGCCAGGATGATGAAAGTGGTAATCTTCGGTTTACGTCCAGTGCTATGTGAAGGTAAGAACAGGTCGTTATGGCAGATGAATGCGTGGCTAAAGAATTTGGGCAGGGTAGGGATATATATCTTTAGATTATTAAGAAGTTTTGTCTTGCAGCAGTGACCTGTTCAAGGGGGACGGGTTATACCTGAACTGGAGGGATGGGGCAATATCCTTGCAGGGAGGATTGCTAGTGCTACAAGGGAGGGTTTAAACTAGATTGGCTGGGTTTGGGGGTGGTATGGGATCAACAACAGCAGGGTGACAGATGTGAGGCTGGAAGGAGATGCAGTAATTAGAAACAGTAAAGTGAAGAGACAGGTCAGGCTGGAACATGACAGAGAGCAAGGAATGCCTGTTGGATTAAATTGCATCTGTTACAATGTAAGACGGCTGCCTGATAAGGCTGATGAACTCAGGGCATGGATAAGTATGTGGGACTGGGATGTTATAGCCATTACAGAAACATGCCTAAGGGAGAGATAGGACTGACAGCATAATGCACCAAGGTACAGCTGCTTTAGGCGGGATAGTGCTGGTGGAAGGAGCGGCGGTTGAGTTGCATTTTTGATTAAGACGAGTATCACAGCAGTGTTCAGAGATAAAATACCTGGACGATCATCCAGTATGGCTTTGTGTGTGGAGCTAAGAAATATGAAGCGGGTGATGACATTATTAGGCTTATACTATAGACCCCCAAATATTCAATGGGAGTTAGAGGAATAAAAATATGTAGAGAGATTGGGACACTTGCAGGGGCAATATAATTCTCATAGTAGGAGATTTTAATTTTATGAATATAGACTGGGACTGACATGGAACTTATGGCTTAGATGGGGTGAATGTTTTAATTGTGATGAGAAAACTTTCCTCATGAAGTATGGAGAAGATGCTGTTCAGGAATTGGCAAACTCAACCGACTCTTGAGAAATAGAGCGGGAGAGGTGATGGAGGTGACAGTGGAGGGGCACTTTGAGACCAGTGACCAGAGTTCTATTAATCTTTAAATAGTTATGGAGAAAGACACACCGGTACACAGTGCAAGTTCTAACTTGGGGCAAGGTCAATGTTGATGGAATTAGACAGGAACTTGCAGGGGTTGTTCGGAGCAATTTGATTGCAGGCGAAAGGGTCTCCATCAACTGGGAGGCCTTGAAAAGTGAGATGACTGGAGTTCAAGGTTAATATGTTCCTATGGGGGTTAAGGGCAAGGTTGGCATGAGGATGGAGACCTGGAAGACAAGAGATATTGAAGAGGTGTGGCTCAGGTCCAGGCAGATGAGATCAAAGGAATCCCTGGAGATATACAAGGGATACGGGAGTTTACTGAAGAAAGATCTCAGGAGGTCGAAAAGAGGGCACAAGATAGTCTTGGCTGAGAAGAGCAGGATGAATTCGAACAGGTTGTTTACATATATTTAAGACAAGAAAACAACCGCAGTGAGAATACGACCCCTCAAGGACCAAAGTGGATATGTATATGCGGAACCACAGGACATTCTCAAGGTTCTCAATGAATATTTCTCCTCTGTGTTTAACTTGGAGAAATACTTGAAGACTTGGTGTGGGAGCTTAGGGAAGTTAGTGGTGATATTTTGTTGACAGTCCATACCACAGTAGAGGAGGTGTTGGATGTTTTCGAATGTAGGAAGCTGAATAAAAATCTTGGTTCTGATCAGATGTAACAAAGAACAAAGCAGGAGGCTAGAGAAGACACTACAGGACCCTGGCTGCTATTTTGGCATCATCATTAGCTACAGGTGAGGTCCCGGAAGACTGGATGGTAGCGATTGCTGTGCCCTTATTCAAGAAGGGAAGGAAAGAAATACCTGGGAAATATAGACCAGTAAGCCTAACATAATTTGCTGATGACAGTGAGGGAAGTTTTCAGAAATTGCGGCAGGACCTTGATTAGCCGGGGAAGTGGGCTGAGAAATAGGGAAACATAGTTTAATATAGATAAGTGTGAGTTTTACATTTTGGAAAGTCAAATCAAGGCAGGAATTTCATTGTGAATGGTGTGACGTTAAATGGTGTAGTGGTTTAGAGGGACCTTGGAGTATAGGTGCACGGTTCTCTAAAAGTAAAGTCACAGGGAGACAGGGAAGTGAAGAAGTCTTTTGGCACACTGGCCTTCATCAGTCAGGGCATTGAGTATAGAAGTTGGGAAGTTATGTTGCAAGTTTCAGGACGAGGCCACACCTGCAGTGTTGTGTTCAGGTTTGGTCACTTTGCTGTTGGAAGGATTTTATTAAACTGGAAATATTGCAGACGAAATTTACAAGGATGTTCATATGACCCAACAGCCTGAGTTACAGAGAGAGCTTGGACAAGGAAGGACATTTTTCTTTAGAGTAAAGGAGATTGAAAGGGTGGGAGGGGTGGGGTGGGTTCTTAAAAAAAACTGTACCAGATCATGAGAGGCATATACTGAATGAACTCAGTCTTTCTTTTTCCCAGAGTTTTGGAATCGAGGACTGGAGTGCATCAGTTTACGTTTAGTGGGGAAAAAATAAAAGAGACCAAGAGAGGCAAACGTTACACAGAAGGTGGTATGTATATGAAATGAGCTGTCAGTGGAAATAGTCCAGGCATTTGCATTAACAACACTTAAAAGGCATTTGGAATAATGCATAGATAGGAAAGGTTCAGAAGCATATGGGCCAAATGCAGAGAAATAGGTTTTGCGTGGATGGACATTTATGTCAGCTAGGGCCAGTATGGATCAAAGGGCCTGTCTTCATGCTGTAGGACTCTCTGACTCTTCAAGTAGGATAACATTTGGGCCAAACTCTCAGTTTTCCCTTCATCATGAGTTCCAGTAATATTTGGACAAAGTTCTTTCAAGTTAACATTGCAGAGATTTTCATTTCCAGTTTGTTATCAAACGCGTGTGTATGTGTGTTTGTGCCTCAGTATTTTTAAAAGGGAAATACCAATGTACATATTTGCAATATTCACTCATCATTCTTCTTTCCATCATAGTTTGAGTAACTTTGTTTTAGTCGCAAACGTGTTGTTGGAGCAGATTAAAGAAATCTGATTGATTTGTTTCTTACACTGACCCTGTCACTCTCTGAGAACTATATCATTGGCCATATCACCAACATAATTATAATTGAATTGTTTTGTGACCAGTGGAGGAGTGGGACTAGAAAAGGGAACCATGACCGACTCAGTGACCCTAACGTCAGTGTAGTGTAGGTTGTTGGAGGGGAATCTGAGGGTTTGGAGTAGTCAACATGGCTTTATGCGATGGAGATCATGTCTCATTAATGTGACTGAGTATTTTGAGAACGTGACACAGAAGAGTGAAGAAGGCACTGTGGTATAATTTGTTTACAATGGCTTCAGCAAGGCGTTTAATATGGTTTCTCATCGCAAACATGTTAGGTCACATGGAATCCAGGAAAAGTTAACCAATTGGATACGAAAACGTGTCTTGAAGATAACGAATTGTTTTCCAGACTGAGGCCGGTGGAGGGTGCTGAAAGAATCAGTGCTGAGCTCACTGCTTTTCATCATGGATGTAAATGACTAGGATGTGAATACCAGAGGCATGATTAGTAAGTTTCCAGATAATATCAACAAAGTGGTGCAGCAGATTAAGATTAACTCAGAGTACAGTGGCACCTTTGACCCCATCAAAGTCCCAAGGACTGGCAGATGGAGTTTAATTTAGATATTTGTGAGGTTTTGCATTTTCAGTACGTTCAGTCATGTTGTGCACTGGAGAATGTTGCCGAATAAAGAGACCTACGGGTACAGGCTCACAGTTCCTTGAAAGTGGATAGACAGGGTGGTGAAGAACATGTTTGGCACGCTTGTCTTAATTGGTTCGAAAATTGAGTACAGGAGTTAATGTGACCTGTTAGCCCTGGACAGAACACTGGTGAGGCTACTTTAAGAATACTGAGCACAATTTGGTTGGCTCTCCTGATGGGAGAATGTTGAGAGGACGCAGAAAATGTTTACAAGGATTTTCCAGTACTGGAGGGTTTGAGCTTCATGGAGAGGATGAATAAGTTAAGGCCTCTTCCACTGAACTGGCGGAGGGTGAATGGAGATATGAAATTGATTTTTCAAATCCTGAGGGGCATGGATAATCTGAATGACCAATGTATTTTTCCCAGGGTAGCGAGTCCAGAACTATACGGCATAGGTTGAAGGTTTGGGGGAAAGACTTAGAGTGGACCTTAGCAGTTACATTTTCACGCAGAAGATGGTGCGTGTATAGAAAGTGCTGTCAGAGAAAATGTTGACAGCGGGTCCAATTACACATTTAAAATACATATGGATAGGTACATAAATAGGAATGGTTCAGAGGGATATGGAGAAAATGATGGCAAATGGGACTAGATAAGTTTGGGATAACTGGTTGGCATGGGTAAGCTGGAATAAAGGATCTCTTTCCATGCCACATGACTCTCTGATTCTATCAGAGAGATGGGGAAAATTCTAAAAAGGATCTTTCAAGTGGAAATTCTCTTCCCCAGAAGTTTGACATTCCTCATTGTTTACATTTATACAAAGCTGAGTTAGTAGAGACTTAATAATGGGATACAGACAGGAAGGTGGAGCTGAGACCACAACCTGATCAGCCACAATCTTAGTGTCTGGTGGAGAAGCCTCAAAGTGTCTAATGACCCACTCCTGCTCCTCAGTCCCATATCTCTGCATTCCATTCAGCTCCTCAAAACTGCCAGACAGGAACAGTTGATGTCCATTTACTGCTACAACCTAGTACACAGGAAAACGTAAGACCATTCAGTCTGTGAAGACTGCCCCATACGGTTTGGGTGATTTGGAAAATACAATTGTAAAACTCAGGCTGGATATGAAAGACGCCCCTCATCTCTCTTTCCAGAGCTTCCCCTCTCTGCAACGTGTGCTCCATTTGTTGTTCATGTTGTAGACCCAGATTCACGGTGAATACAGCCCCCAGACCTCACCTAGAGATGGCTCACAGAATCCTCTGGTCTCCCTGACTGCAATATTCAATAACAGACCTTCCAGGAAAATAACACCCATTAACCTTCCAATAACAGAATGGGAGTACATCAGAAACAGGAGCACATCGTTCAAATCCCAACCCTGCCCTTCAGTAAGATCATGGCTGATCTGCTCTAGGTCACAAATCCTCTTTAATGTCCGATTCCTCATAGCCCTCACCTCTCTGACAGGTCAAAATAAATCTACCCCACTCGCTAAATACTTTCATAGAAGATAGAACATAGAACATTACAGCACAGTACAGGCTCCTCTGCCCTCGATGATGCATCTACCTTTTATCCTACTCTCAGATCAGACTAGCCTATATGCACTACACTGTACTATCCTCCCATGTGCCCATGTAAGAGTCGTTTACATGTCCCTAATATACCTGACTAAATACCACTGCAGGCAGTGCATTTCACGCACCCACCCCTCTCTGTGTAAGGAACCGATCTCTGAGATCTCCTTGAAACTTAGCTCCAAATGATGCCCCCTCCTGACAGCCATTTCTGCCTTGGGAAAAAAGTCTCTGGCTTGATATATCTATCAAGTCACCTCTCATCCTTCTTCATGCCAATGATAAAAACCCTATCTCTCTCAACCTTTCTCCATAAGACCTGCCCTCCAGTCCAGGCAGCATTCTGGTAAATTTCCTCTGCACCCTTTCTAAATTTTCCATATCCTTCCTCTAATTGGGTGACTAGAACTGGAGAAAATATGTCAAGTGTGGTCTAATCAGACTCTATAGAGCTGCAGCATAACTTCGTGGCTCTTAAATACAATTCCCCTGTTCATGAAAGCTAACACACTATTTGCCTTCTTAACAACCCAGTCAATTTAGGTCACAACTGTGAAGGACCTAATGATATGGAACACTCTATTCCTCCACACTGCCAAGTATCCTACCTATAACCCTGTATTCTGCATTCAAATTCACTTTTCCAATTTGTACTCCACACTTTTCAAATTTGAACTCCATCTGTAGAATCGTTAACTCTTTCAGAATGAAGGTATTGTGACTACTGACAGGATTGTGTACAAAGTGACATTCAATACAGTGTCACACAGTGACTGTGCATTCAAGTGTCTAGAGTTCATTCAGAGCCTGTACCTTTCTGTCAATCGAAATGTGGGCTCTGCAGAGGCCCATAAACTTTTGGGAATCAAACATCCAATGAATAGTGTGGAATTTTGACCCTATTCAGATGTTTGGGATGTAATGAGTGTCCGTCCATAACCATCAAGTTTCTTCTTCTTTTTCTCTCACAGCACAAAAAATTAAACACATAGATCATGCACTCTCTCCACATGGTACCATCATGCCAAGATTTAGTCTGGTGAAACTTCTTTGCACTCTCTCTGTGACAAAGAGATCATTATTTATAGAACAGACCAAGTCTGTACACAATGCACCAAATATTATCTCAACAAAACACTACCATTGGGAAAGATATACCAACTCTGGTGTTTCAATAATTTTTCATGAAGAGCTACATATCACTTATTTCCTGCAACGTTGGTGACTTATGACCAAGGTCATCCAGGTCCTTTTCAACAATAGCACATCCCAATCTCTCACCATTGAAAAACAAACATAAATGTGAATGAAGATATTTGTTTACTTCTGAATCATTTTTATACCTTGTGAACAGCTATTGCCAAAACACTGATCCACCTGATACCCAACAAACCTCCAGTCGAGAGAAAAATACTACTCCCTTCATTATCTCCAATATCCAATTTTTAATCCATGTGGTATATATTTCACACCTACATACCCAAGGAATTTAACATTCCCCACTCAACTGTATTCAACTGTGTCAAATGCCTGCTGAAAATTTAGATACTCCATTCCCATTGGTCCTCAATTGTTGATGTCACAGCGGACAATCTCCACAAATTCCAATAAGTTTATCAAAGATCATTTCCCTTTCCTGAATCTAGGCCGACTCTACAAAATCAGATCACTATTCTCCAAGTGTTAGTTGTCACATTCCTTATAAAAGGTTACAATATTTTTCTCAATCTGACAACAAGCTATTTAGCTTTCTGTTTGCCCTGTCCATCCTGTCTTAAATATTTCAGTTTATAACAGCTGCTTTCCAGTCTGCAGGATCGTTTCCAGAATCTAACCAGCTTTGAAAAATATTCAGTAATTATTTCATTAGCTCTATCAACACCTCCTCAATACTCTGGGATGCAGCTCAGCAGATTCAGTAACTCATGAAACTTCGATTTAATTAGATTTTCAAAAAGCATACTCTTCATTAATTCTAATTTCCTGCAGTTTCTCATTTTGACTAATCCTCCGTTTCCTAATATTTCTGGAAGTTAGTTTCTGTACCTTCCCCTGTGGAGATGGAACCAATGAATTCCTCTCAGCAGGCAGATGGCTTCTGTCAGCTCATGAATACATCAGAGGACTGCATTTCAGAGATGGTGGATGTATTACCCACTCCTGACTGGAAAGTTCCAGAATCAATCCAGCTCACTTCATGGTAAGTATCAGTACAGTCCTGTCCCTGATGTGAGGCTACAGGTTATACTGAAGGAGAGGACACAGTTCAGTGACCACCTCATTTTTGAAACAAACTGGTTTGTCACTTTAAACATGGAATGGATCCAGCTTAGACAAATGTTCCTCGAAATCCCCGGGAGGAATGTGCAGCTCCCAGCCCCACCCTGTTTACACAGCTTCCCTTCTCTGTAGTCTCAGCTCCATTTGTTTACCGTGGACACAGATACACTGAAAATGCAGTATCTGGAGTGGGGTCAAAAGGACCTCGGGTCTCCCTGAATGAACGCAGCAACTGACAATACAAACCTGAGAACATCATCCACAGAAATTCCACTGACTTTCCAATTACAGCAGCAAGTCAGTTCCCCACACCAATGGTGCAACCATTCAGTGTTGAAAATGCCGCTGTCTATTCAGTTTCTCTTCCTAGCTGAGAAAGCCATTGCATCTCTGCACAGTCCCACAGTAACAGTTCCATTTTCCAAAGTAACAGTTGACGATATAATATTGTGTTTCTCTGTATCTCAGCACTACTATTGCCGATGGAGTTGATCACCACACTCAGAGAGACACGGGGAACATTACTCAATTCAAGCAGGGACATCCTGAAATGGATGTGATATTCAGGAATATGGGGAAAGGGGAAATGTTCGAATAACCTCCCATCCTATTTTCCTTCCAGTCCATCATCAGCAATCCTTTTGTTTGCTTTTCCTTTCTCTTCCTCTCCATCACTCTCTCTCTCTTTCTCCCTCCCTCTTGGTGGACATTCCTCCACCCATTCAACACAAACCTCCCATTCATCCTTCCAACCAACCCTGATATAAATAATATTCTTAATTTGTTGCATTTAGTTTTGATATGTTCAATGAACTCTAAATGTTATCTGTTTTTCTCCAGTCCGACAGACTGCCATACTTATTGAGAATCTCCAACACTTTTTCAGATGCTGGAGAATGTTATTTCACATCTCCAGCATCCACATTTCCTTGGTAATGTCATCTTTAATATTGTTGTTTCCCGGGATGCCAGCATCACTGGCACGGGCAGCATTTGTTAGCCATCAGTAACTGCCCTTGACCACGCAACATTTGTGGAGGCAATATGGAGCCAACTACATTGTTGTGGGTCTGAAATCACACTTAGTCCAAACAGGGCAAAACTTCTCAGTATCTTTAACAAAGATCATCATTAAAATAAGGAAAAAAATCCTGATGGTTTATGGTTGCCATGAGGGATATTAGGTTTCATTCCAACTTTTGTCATTCGAATTTAAGTTTAGACATCGGCTGTGGGAGGGTTTCAAACAATGTTTTTAGAGTCATAACCTATGCCTCTGAATTACATGGTCAGTGACACTTCTACTCGGATACAAAGTCCCTGTTGTGAAGTAACTGTAGAGACAAGAAAAAGCTTGTGGTCAGAATATTTACTGCTGGAAGAGTGGTCAAAAGAGAACTGGAGCCGTAAAATCTGTCATTAACGAAGGGGTAGATGATAGCTAATTTAGCAACGGCACTGAGGCATAGCTGGAGACTGGGTTGCGGGCAGATTTGATGACAGAGAGAATATAGAGAGATAAAACAGTTCAGGGCAAAAAGGAGATTCAAGGTTCCGAACAGTCTTGTCCCTTCTTAGATGTTTGTGAGTAAGGAGTTTGGATATGAAAGTATGGGACTGAAAGTTCATATATTTCTTAAATATAATTAACTGGAATATCAATCACCTTCACCATCGTTGATAGAATTGACAGAGATTGGCTTACCAGGAACACCAATAATAGCGAGGATGGGATAGTACCCAGCTTGAATAATCCTCAGTACGGCTTCTATCCGCAGCTCTAACCATGCCCAATCCAGAGAAAGCCAGTAAAGACCATCGGATAAACTCCTGTCCATTGTTGGGACATTCCAGTCTAATGTTCTCAGACTCTGATCCATTGTTGGAACATTGTAATGTTTTCAGATTTTGATCTCTTCCTCTCTATAGCTGCTGATCCCAATCGTGTTGAGGATTACACTGCCCCAAATACTATGGCATAACAAATTGAAAGAATCCCCTAATTATGGACGAGGTAAAGCCTCTAGTGACCCAGTTAGATCCATGAAGACTGATATTAATCACAGTCACTGAACAAACAGCTCCAGGTAAACCATTTCATGATAACCCTGATATAACACAATAATACTTGGTGTGGGTGGGATGTTGACATCAGTGACTATTGGGTTAATGGCTCATCTCCAGTTGTAAAAATAGAGGCGAGGGAGAGAGATGATGCTTTCTCTTCATAAGCTTGATGATTCTACTGTGTTTTGGCAATGTAGAAATTGCTGGGGTCCCGAGACCGTCGGTGTCTGATCACCAGGCCAGCTGCATCCTTACGTTTGATTTTTTTATGTTTAATTTGATATTTATCATACCATAATTTAACTGCTTAGGTGGGGTTAGGCATTTTTGAGAGTTTCCGACAGTGCTATAGACAATGTAGATACGGCCCATTTCTTGTGGTACTTGCAGCCAAACGGTGTTTGACTAAATTGTGCTTTGCTTAATATGAATATCGTGAACAAGCGAATTGTATCTGAAACACAGCACCTCACATTTAGCTTTAAAATATTTTTAAAAACGTGTGCGGTCCAAGGTCACCTTCTTCATGTACATAACAAGAGTTACAGATATTCACGTTTTACTCGGGTAATTACTTGATGGACAACATGTTGCAGATATATGGGGTTAAATAGCGGAATGGGCCGAGCTGGAGGAGTGATAGTTATATCAGGAATTATATCGGATAGTCAATCCACCTCACAGATCATGCCCACACATGTATAAGCCCAGATGAGGTATCTAATCATCATTAAGCGTAAACCAGACCAGTGTATTGCTTAGCAATAAGTCCAGGATTGATCAATGTTCAGAGCTCACCAGTCCACTTCTTATCCGTCCATAAGTGCATTGATATATAAACCTACAGAGCACACAACTGCATTGTTTCATAAACATGCATGGGGAGCTGTGCAGTGAATAGCAATGAAGTTATCTGTTAATCGAGAGCAGTTATCTTCCCAGCATGTACAGCTGTCTACACTAACCACTGCATTGCTGAGTAACACTGTGTTAGATCATTGCTCTACGTGAGGAAACTTGCAGCCCATGTTGGAAGTGACAGGATGTGCAGCTCACATCCATTTCCAGCTCCATATCTCCATTGCGCCATGACAACAGTGTGCTATGGGCATGAAACTCACTGCCAGAAAGCGGCCATGAATCAGCTGAAATGCTGCCAAATGGGAGGAGCTTGGAAAAGGAAGGGGGAGATTGAGAGAGAATTTCAGAGAAGTATCTGATGGTAGGTTTAAAAACTGTGAAAATTAAAACATTTCGAAAACATCTTGCAATATGGGTCACTGTTTCCATGAATGATAGGTGAACAGGATATTGGTGTTAGTTAAGAAGGTGGAGAGTTTTAGATGAGTATTTGTTCTGCAGCTGGATAACTGGGAGCAGTGCCAGCACAGTCTGGATCTCGTTAGCCTGAATCTAATAATAATTTGTCTCAGTGCCATTTTCATTGAGTGTGACAGAGGGATTGTCTGTACGAGGCGGAGTTAGTTTCCTGGTGCTATCTTATCGAACTGACCTCATTAACTACCCACCCTACCCCACAGTGTCCCTCTCAATCAATGCCAGCCCGATTCTCCCACCCATCATTGCTGGAGGTACTCACCATCGTCCAGATGTCCCTGAATATGCCATGATACCTGACATTGGTTCCAACTTTAAAAGGCCAATGGGCACACTGTTGAGCTTTCTCAGTTTGGAGCTGCCCTGCACAGTTTACCCCGAGCATGGCAGACAAGGAGCAATTACACCACGGTTTGTCAACAGGGGCACAGAGGTCCTGGTGGATGGGCTATTACAGAGGAGGACCGTTCTCTTCCAAAAGGGGGCCACAGCACCAGACCCACCAAGCATGGTTTGAGTTCACCACCCAGCTCAGTGCAATATCTGCGGACTCAAGAAATATCCAGCAAGACAGGACAAGCATCAATAACTTTCCCTGCTCTAGTAGATAAAGGTCGCCGTATTCTCTCTGCTCCCTCTGACTCACTGAATGTCTGTTATAACACCTTCCCCCGAATAAGGCTCCTTGACTCTCACTACTACATGCAGCACCTTCTCTCTCTCTCACTCAAACCTACGAAATACCCCTACATATTTAGAAAATGTTCTGGAGAATGCTGTTTCTACAATTCTCTGGATGATATCATTTGTACAATATTCCAGATAATTTTCAAAATTATTACCAACTTAAGCAAAATGTTCGTTCCCCCAGTGTGTAACACATCAGAGGAAGGAGTAGAGTTGTTTTTTTTTAATAGTCAGGGTGAAAGTGCATCATGGGATCGTTAAGCCTCTCAAATATGTTCCATTATTCAGATAATGGTAGCACCTAAACATTTGAAGACTCATCTCTTCTTGAAGACAGACGCCACTTTGGAGATTCTCCAGTTTTGCTGGAACACTCCAGTAATCCAGAGAGGTAGGGAATATTCCACACCATGCCACCAGTCACTCTGTAACCACTTCTATTAAAACCAGCTATGAATTGCTGATGACTTGTTTACCCTTGGTCTTATCTGTTTGAGAAAAGTCTTGTTCATTTTGTTAGACACAGTGCAAGCATTTCCATCCGACTACAATTTTGTTTATAATATTGAAACTCATTTTGACTTCCCCTGTGAGGGACGTAAAATACTGTTTTAAATTCTCTGCCTGTTCCCTGAAACCAATTCCCCAGTCACATCCTACAAGTGTCCCACATATAATTTCCTTCCTTTCTTCCAATGGTCACACACACACATCATCAACGGTTTTTTCAAATCGATTCGGAAAAAAAAAACTATTGCGGCTAGTTTAAAAAATATATTTCTCGCCAGTTTTGGAATATTTTGGATTATATTTTGCTTTATACTAACTGCGTCTGGTTCCAAAACTAAACATCCCAAATTTGGCGGATGCTAGAGCTCACCAATCTGAAGTCGTTAGCTTGTGATTGATTAGTTATCCTTCACAGCCTAAATGCATCATTTTGGGGCGGGGGGGGGGGTTCATCTTCACATCTTCATGCCATCTTCATTTTGACCAGAGTCCAACATTGCTGAGCATTATGAAGTATCTGCTTACATGTCTCTCCCACACATCTACTGACCTTCAACTGTGTGTTTTTCAAACGTCTCGTCCAGTACGGAGCACCTGACACAGGGAAGTAAACAATAACACAAGGTGCACACATTCATTCGTTCTGAAAATACATAAGGGTGATACCACTGAGACTACAGAGCTCTTAAACATGATCAGGGAGAGAAACAGAGGGGAACACATTCACTTCAAACTCAGATGATGGTATTACAGGAATGGATACGATTCAGATTAAATATGTTAAAGGTTTGGGTAATGTAACAAATTGGAGGCGTGGCACCAGGGAGAACTCTGTGCAGAATGAGAATATGAAAATGGAAGTGTTACCACGTCAGAAATCAGGTCAGGTCACTAAGTACAGGGCTGATGGGTGAATGGGTCTTGGTGTGAACAGGGGGATAGTCAGTAGAATTTAATTAAACATATTGGAGCTCAAACTGGGCATTCATGTGGTACTATAGAATCACAGCAGCAGCAGAACTGTATTCAATCAAAATAAGTAACCTTTTCACCAGGACAACGCTCAGTCCACTATTATCATCAAGCCAATCTATGTTTCAGTGATGAGTGTGGGTGAACATGTCAGGGTCAGAACCATTTGTACTGAATCCTGATAACAACCCATCCTGCACTTGACTGATTACATTCCAAACAGCAGAACTAACATCTGATACAGAGAGCGAAATGATCCCGAGACGAGACGATCATATCGAAGCTCTGCAGTCCTGCCACATCCAGACATAAATGTCGATGGACAATTTAACAACTCACTGGAGGAGAAGACTCCACAAATATCCTCATCCTACTTAACAGAATAGCCCCTTACATCAGTTTAAAAGACAAGGAACTTCACCGTCCTCAGCCAGAAGTGTTGAGTTGATGATCCACCTCACTCTCGCCATGATGCCCACAGAACCACAGATGCCAGTCATCAACCAATTTTATGTGCTGTACATGTGTAGCTGGTTAAAGCACAGCAGGTCAGGCAGCATCCAAGGAATAGGAAATTCGACGTTTCGGGCCAGAGCCCTTCATCAGGAATAGGGAGAGTGTGCCAGGCAGGCTAAGATAAAAGGTAGGGAGGAGGGACTTGGGGGAGGGGCGATGGAGATGTGATAGGTGGAAAGAGGTCAAGGTGAGGGTGATAGGCCGGAATGGGGTGGGGGCGGAGAGGTCAGGAAGAAGATTGCAGGTTAGGAGGGCGGTGCTGAGTTCGAGGGAATCGACTGAGACAAGGTGGGGGGAGGGGAAACGAGGAAACTGGAGAAATCTGAGTTCATCCCTTGTGGTTGGAGGGTTCCCAGGCGGAAGATGAGGCGCTCTTCCTCCAACCGTCGTGTTGTTATGTTCTGGCGATGGAGGAGTCCAAGGACCTGCATGTCCTCGGTGGAGTGGGAGGGAGAGTTGCAGTGTTGAGCTACGGGGTGTTTGGGTTGGTTGGTCCGGGCGTCCCAGAGGTGTTCCCTGAAGCGTTCCTCAAGTAAGCGACCCGTCTCCCCAATATAGAGGAGGCCACATCGGGTGCAGCAGATTCAATAGATGATGTGTGTGGAGGTGCAGGTGAATTTGTGGCAGATATGGAAGGATCCCTTGGGGCCTTGGAGAGAGGTAAGGGAGGTGTGGGCGCAAGTTTTGCATTTCCTGCGGTTGCAGGGGAAGGTGCGGGGAGTGGAGGTTGGGTTGGTGGGGGTTGTGGACCTGACGAGGGATTCACAAAGGGAGTGGTCTTTGCTGAACACTAATAGGGGAGGGGAGGGAAATATATCTCTGGTGGTGGGGTCCTTTTGGAGGTGGCGGAAATGACGGCGGATGATACGCTGTACATGGAAGTTGGTGGGGTGGTAGGTGAGAACCAGTGGGGTTCTGTCTTGGTGGCGGTTGGAGGGGCGGGGCTCAAGGATGGAGGAGCGGGAAGTGGAGGAGATGCAGTGGAGGGCATCGTCGATCACGTCTGGGGGGAATCTGCGGTCCTTGTAGAAGGAGGCCATCTGGGCTGTGCGGTGTTGGAACTGGTCCTCCTGGGAGCAGATGTGGCGGAGACGAAGGAATTCGAATATGGGATGGCGTTTTAACAGGGGGCAGGGTGGGAGGAGGTGTAGTCCAGGTAGCTGTGGGAGTCAGTCAGTTTATAGTAGATGTCTGTGTGGATTTGTATCGGCGCTGCCTCGTGCTCCCACGAGGAGGTTGAACAGTTCATCAACTTTACCAACACCTTCCATCCCGAACTCAAATTCACCTGGACTGTCTCAGACTCCTCCCTCCCCTTCCTAGACCTTTCCATTTCTATCTCTGGCGACCGAATCAACACAGACATCTATAAAATACCACATTGTCTGACTGTATACAAATTGTATATTTTTGACAAAACATAATGTATCTGCAAATACTAATCGGCAAATGCAAATTCAGCCCAGATTTATGTGTGTGCGTGCGTGTGCATGTGTGTTTGCATATACGTGGATAAATGTGTTTGAGAACGAAGTGGAGTGTCTGCGTGAGGGGAGAGAGACAGGGTGTGCCTGCAGGTGAGAGAGGGGAGTGAGTGCGTGTGCAGGGAAGAGAGGGAGAGAGTGTATGGGTGTATTTAAGAGGGAGAGCGAGAGGATGCATGTAGCCTTATTAAAACACAGACTGAATTGGCCGATCCACTTCCCCACACACACTCACACCATTCCCCTCTCTGCAAACTCTGCTCCATTTGTTGTTCATGTTACAGACCCAGATGCTGTCACTACACTCCCGTTGCTCCATCCAGAGTTTGGTTACCAAATCCTCAGGTCTCCCTGAATGTCTAAGGCAGCTCACAGCACAACAATGTGCAGCACCTCCAATAACATTTCAGTAACAGGAGTCAATCAGAAGCCCTCGGCTACAAGTTAGACGCCTGGTCGTTTACAATAATACCCGAGGGGCCTTCTCATGTTACTGACCACACGATCATCTGAGAGGGACAAACAGGCTTTCAGTGGACAGGCACAGACCAAGTGTCAAAGGCATGTCTCAAAGCTGCTGGACCCCACTGCACAACATGGAACAACAGCCCCCCACATATCATTTCATTGTTTCTGAGCTTCACAATACCAACACTTGATACATTCGGGAGCCACAAAACAACACCAGGGGAAAGGTACAGAAAAACAAACATAACACGTTGTGAAAATATGGATAAGGAGACAGGGGAGTGGGAGTAATTGGAGAAGTGAGACAATGGTGGGTCCAATCAAAAGAATTGAAGCATTCATTATAGCCAGATTATTGTAAAATTATTGACACATCAGTTGAAATGGTTAGTTACATCAAATTCTGAATCTGCCTCACAGCACCATCCCAGACACCATAAACTGGGACAAGGTACCAGACAGAATGGAGAGCTGTGCAGACTATGCAAGTGGACTACACTATAAACTCGAATATCTGCCGGGCATAGGAAGCCTGGCAAATTTTTGCTAGTAAATTGCTACTATACGTGCACTGCATAAAAGTCTTGCACGGGAAGATTTGCAACCCATGCAGTGAGTGACAAATGTATGGTTCTGTACCTCTACTGCACCAGTATAAGGCGAGAGATTGTGTGTGTGTGTGTGTGTGTGTATTGGCGACAGTAGATATGACAATTATTGTTTGAGAGAGAAGAGACATGGAGGAACTCAGATTAAATGTGAAAAACTGACGCGGGCTTGTGTAATTAACAGAGGGAGACGGAGAACAGAGTCATAGACAGAGGTGACAACGTGCTTGTGAATATTAAAGGAAAGGCATTGCCAGATCCAAAAAAAAATATAAATCAATCCGTACAGGAATATTGGATTGAGGTCTGCGTTTAGATACAAGCAATGGAGTATCAGACTCAAATCTGCTTTGGCAGGTTTGAAGCTGGGAGAGCCATCAGCAGATTATTGGCTTCATTAAGACTGTATTTCAAAGTTAAAATAGCAGATGAGATGAACCAGTGAAGTATATTCTGCAGGTGTTGATAGCTAAAATTAGAAATGGTCAGGATGTGGTATCTGCAATCAGCTCGTGGCTAAAGGGATCACCATAGATGTGGCTCATCCGTTCTAACCTCAGTTATTGACCAGGGGGTGAGATGGAGTCAGAGGAAGGAAATGGAATTTGTATCCAGAACAGAAGATAGTGTCCTCCAACCTTTCAATATTTAAATAGCAAGGGCAGTGATACATTAAATCCTGGTTCATAGTTGAAATTGAGTAGTTCACCCCACAAGGTGCAGTGTCAGAACAAAAGAAGGAGAGAAAGAATGAAAGAAGTTCACTGTTGTTGCTCCTGGTGGTTTGGAGAGTGAATGTTTACAGAGTCGAGTAATTGAAAAGAAGAGTAATACAGTCGCACATGGTTAAGGCAAATGATAAATGGAAAGTGAAACTTACCAGGGACACCAACAATAGCCAGGATATAATAATAAAAATATTGAATAATGTAACGTGCATATTTGATCCGCGGTGATAATGGCCACCAATAATATGTAGAAAGAATTGAAACATAACCGGATAAACTCCTGTCCATTGTTGTAACATTCCAGTTTAATGTGCTCAGATTCTGATCTCTCTTCCCCTTCTCTCTGGAGCTGCTGATCCCTGTTAGTGTTGTCCGCGTTGCTCCGACTCATACCATGGGATGACATATTGAACAGAGCTCATTTATCATTAAAGGATGGACACCCTCCACTGGGATAATTATAATTCACGGAGACTGACATTAATCACAATCACCAAACAAACAGATTCAGTTAACCAATTCCATACATCATGTTATATATCACAATGAAAGGGAGAATCTACTCAGTTTGAATGCAATGGATAAGGTTTGCTGAGGTATTGATGATAAATCTTTCAATCTTTTTAATCTTTCTTCGCTGTATGTGAGGGAATTGCCAGAGCACTGCTGGATTGTATATGTTTTGCGCTGTTTCTTTAGGGGACAGGGAAAAAATAACGGACCAGTTGCAAGATAAGTCTGGTGGGGAAGTTTCTAGATACCTTTCTGTAATGCTGCTTCCAGATTGAAATGCCCTTAAATCAAGTCCTTGCATAACCTTGAGACATTATTCAGAGCATTGAAACTGCTGCTCAGAAACATGGAAAAACAGGAGGCAGTCACTCAGCTGCTCGAGACTGGGCACAGGGACAGGAGGCAGTCATTCAACTGCTCGAGATTGGGTCACAGGAATAGGAGGCAGTCATTCAACTGCTCGAGACTGGGACACAGGAACAGGAGGGAGCCACTCAACTGCTCGAGATTGGGGCACAGGAACAGGAGGCAGTCATTCATCTGCTCGATACTGGGACAGGGGGAAATCAGGGGGCGAGTGAGGCCCCAGGATCCTGTACTGCAGGAATATAAGGAGGTGACTCACGCCCCATCAGTATGGGTCACTGGGAGAGAAGAGGAATTGTCTTGTTACTGACAGAAATATCCGAATAAGTTACATGAGCGAGCCATTCAATCCTGCTCCAACATTCTCTTAGACCACGGCTGATCTGATTGTGATTTCCTCATTCCCCTCTCTGCAGCCTCTGCTCCATTCGTTGTTCATGTTGCAGACCAAGATACCCTAACTGCAGCCTCTATGACCCATCCAGAGTAGGTCAGCAAAGCGTCTGGTCTTCCTGAATGTCCCACATCAGCTTAAAGCACAGCCTCCAGGAAACCGTCCTCAACATTTCCACAAATGTACCAAAATTAGAGATAAGTCAAATGACACTTAAATACAAATAGGAAGCCTGGTCTGAATCAGTAACAGTTGAGGGGATTCCTCATGTTACTGAGCACACGATCAGCAGCGAGTGATTAATACAGGCCTTCAATGGATACGCACAGAGCAAGTTACAAAGATGTGCCTGAAAACTGCTGAAACCCCACTATCCAACATGGAGCACAGGGCAGGATACTGGAAAGTCAAAGAAAATGCAAGCCATGTATTTTGAGCATTGTTTCTAAGCTTCTTAATGTTGGAAGCTGATGCTCTCGGGTGAGCAACATTCGAGGCAAGAGGAAGGTATGGATCAGTTATTCAAATTAAATATTGGGCAATTAAAATTGGATGTCAGGGGTTAAATACCAACAGTTTAAATAGCACTTAATGGGAGGGATTTGGGAAATAGACAGAGGTAGAGAGACTCTGATACAGTGTTATGGGAGGATGTGTTCACAGGTTTCAGGGTACTGAAGTGAAGACATTACGATAGCATCTCACAACATTAACTGGTATTTCCGGGAATGAATAATTAATGGGATATTGGAGTGAGGTCAGAGAGAATCATAGAATCATGGAGATATGCAGCACGGAAACAGACCCTTGAGTCTAACTTGTCAATGCCGATCAGATATCCCAAATTAAACAAGTCCTATTTGCTCAACATTTGGCCCATATCAATGTAAACCCTTCCTCTTCATGTACCCATTCAAATGTAATTTAAATGTTGTAAGTGTAACAGCCTCCACCACCTCCACTGGCAGCTCATTCCACACATGCACCACCTCTGTTGGAAAAAGTTGCTCCTTAGGTCATTTGTAAATCTTACCCCTCTCACTGGAAATCCATGCCCTCTAGTTTTGGGGAAAAGACCTTGGCGATTCATCCTATACATGCCTCTCACGCTCCAGGATAAATCACCCCAACCTACGCACCCTCTCCCTATAGCTCAAATCCTGGCAAAATCCTTGTAAATCTTTTCTGACTCCCTTCAAGATTCACAATATCTTTCCGATAGGAGGGAAATGAGAATTGAATGCAGTACTGCAAATGTGGCCAAACTAGGTGCTGTACAGCAGCAACGTGACCTCTCAATTCATACAGTCAAAGCACTGGCCAGTAAAGGTAAGCATACGAAATACCTTCTCCACTATCCTAACTACCTGCGATTCTACTTTCAATGAACAATGAACCTGGATTCCAAGGTCTCTTTGATCAGGAACACCCCTCAGGACCTTACCATTAAGTGCATATGTCCTTTCCTGATTTGCATTTCTAAAATGCATCACCTCACATTTACCTAGGTTAAACACCATTTGCCACGCCTCAGCCCATCAGCCCATCTGATCAAGGTCCCATTTTACTCTGAAGAAAACCTTCTTTGCTATCCACTAAACCATCAATTTTGATGTTATCTGCAAACTTACCAACTATAGCTGCTAAGTTCGCATCCAAGTGATTTATATAAATCGTGAAATGTAGTAGATCCAGCACTGATCTTTGTAGAACACCTTGGTCACAGACCTCCGTTGGAAAAGCATCCTTTCACCACGACACTCTGTCTACTAACTTTGAGCCAATTTTGTATCCATATGGCTAGTTCTCCCTGTATTCCATGTGAACTAAACTTGTTAACCAGTCTGCCATGTGGAAAGTTGTCAAATGTCTGACCGAAGTCCATATTGACAAGGAGCACATCTCAGCCTCAATGAGTCTTCTTAGTCAATTCTTCAAAAAAAAACTCAGTTTAGTGAGAGACGATTCCCCATGCTTCAAGCCATGTTGCCTATCCTTATCAGTCCTTGCCATTCAAAATACATGCAAACCTTGTGCCTCATAATCCTCACCAACAATTTGCCCTCCACTGACAGTTTTTCCTTACCATCCTTGTTAAATGGTTTTAGTAATTGCACCAAGTTAGCAAATCTCATATTTTCCGGTACCTCACCTGTGACAATTGACAATGCGAATATCTCAGCAAGGAGCCCAGCAATCACTTCCCTCGCTCCCAAAGAGCTCTAGGGTACACCTGATCAGGTCATGGGGATTTTCCCACCTTTACAGGCTTTACGAAGTCCAGCATCTCCTCCTCTGTAATGCAGACACTTTTCACGATACCACTGTTATTTGCATATCCTTCTGCACAGTCAAAATGCTTGTTCAGTGTCGCCTCCATCTCCTGTGGTTTCGCACATTGGCAGCTTTGCTAATCTTTAAGTGGCCCAGAACTCTTCGGAGTTATTCTTTTCTCCTTAATGTATGGGTAGAGTACATTTGGATTCTCCTTAACCCTATTTGCCAAAACTATTTCATGTCCCCATCATGGCCTCCTTATTTCCCACTTAAGTATACTCCGACTGGCTTTAGACTCACTGGACATTGACTTTAAATATGGAATTAAGAGGCTAATGATGATGATAAATACATTTTTGATTTTTGGAAAAACCCAACTGATGTGCTTGAAGTAAGTAAACTGTCATCCTCACCTGTCCTTGGTTACATGTGACTCCAGACCGACAATAATGTGTTTGACTCTTAACTGCCCTCTAGGCAATTAGTGATCGGCAATAAATGCAGGCCCAACCAGCGATACCCTCATCCCGTGAATGAATCCTGAAAAAATAACCTTGATTCCTACTCTCTACCTGACATATGTTTACTTCTTATCTGTGACCAGACCCTCAATTTCTCCAGTCCTCCAGCATTCCTCACACTTAGCAGCCTTACCCTTCAACCTGACAGGGACATACTGTCTCTGGGCTCTTGACATCTCATTTTTGAAGGCTTCCCTCTTCTCAGCTGGCCCTTTATTTGTGAATATCTGTCCCAGTTTGGAAGTTCTGGCTAATATCATCAAAATTGGCCTTCCTCCAATTTTGAACATTATCTTTTAGACCCGGTTCATTCTTTTCCAGTCTATTTTAAAACTAATGGAATTATGATTATTTGTCCGAAAGTGCTTCCCAGCTGATACCTCAGTCACCTTACCTGTCTTATTTCCCAAGCGTAGTTCATGTTTAGCTCGTTCTCTGTGATGGAGAGCATTGGATAAGCAAATTCAGCTTTGTAACTGTGAATGGGGTCAGCAGTGTATTCAACTCATTGGATTGAATCTAACTATAATTCGTCTCCTGTTAATTTTCACTGAGTGTGACAGAGGGAACGACTGCACAAAGCCAAGCTAGTTTCCTGGTGCTATCTTATCAAACCTTTCTCATTAGCCTCCACCCCATGGTGCCCCTCTCATTCAATGCGAGCCCGATTCTCCCATTCATCATGTCTGGAGGTACACACCATCGCCCAGATACCCCTGGATATTCCGTGATCCCTGGCACTGGTGCCATCTTTAAAAGGCCAATGGACACATGGTTGAGCTTTCTCAGTTTGGAGCTGCCCTGCACAGTTTACCCCGAGTATGGTAGATAATGGGAAATTACACCACGGTTTGTCGACAGGGGCACGGAGGTCCTAGTGGGTGGGCTAGCACAGAGGGGGCCTTACACTTCCCAGAGGGGGGCCACACCACTAGACCCACCGAGCATGGTCTGAGCTTTCCATCCAGCTCAGTGCAGTATCTGCGGTCTGAAGAAATGTCCAGCAATACAGGACAAGCATCAATAACATGCCCGCTCTGTCAGGCTAGAGGTCACTCTATTCTCTCTGCTCCCTCACACTCACTGTATATCTGTTGCAGCAGCGACCCAGAATAATGTTCATGTTTCACCACTCTCACTGCTGCATGCAGCACCTTCCCCCGCCTCTCTGTCTCTCAACCCCTCTCTCTCCCCCATTCTTCCCCCTCCCCGACACTAATAACAAGACATGGATACAACACTGTGGACTGACTCCCTTCAGACACCTCACCATATCTCCCCCCACCTCCGCCAACACTAACAACAGTGCCACGCACTCCTTCCCTCCCCTCTCCCATTCCAGGAAAAACAGCCTGGAATAAGACACAAAGGGTCAAGCCGGGTGATGGAGTGCCCGATATCCAGTCCCTCACCCCCCTCCCCCGGCCATGTGGGGAGGACCATGGTATGAGCCGGAGAGGATCTGGACGCCTCGTGTGGAAATTCTGAAACATCCACAACCCACTGACCAAGTAAGGAGCAATGTTCAGTGAAGGGAAGTTCTCACTTTAAACCCACTGGCAGCTCCGTTTCCTCTGGCACAACTTAGAAGCCTTGGCCCTAATGCCATCTCCCTTTTGTGGTGAGCTTATACAAATAGAATCCCCATGGTTTCGGTGGGCATGAGGGTGGACTCACACCACACCATCTCCACCACCTCTCGGGAAGTGAGCACGGAGACTCCTTCCTCCTGTAAACAGCTCAGATACTGACACTTATTTGTGAGATTTACCACTACCCCCACTTGTCCTGATGTCTTCGATAATCCGTGCTCATACATCCAGCACCCACTGCTTTTGCACCTCCTTTATAACAGTACAGCATGTTTAATGTTACCTTTCAATGTCCTTCCTACCAAAGAGCATCACCTAACACTGTTCTGCTTTGATCAGCATCTGCCATACACCTGAACTCGACACCAAAATATAACTTTCCTGTTGGAGTTCCACGCCGTCCTCAACAAACTTTACAATTCTTCTAGTTTTGAAATCTGCAAAGATTGAAATTGTCCTACAATCACACTCCACACAGAAATACTGACACACACCAGACAGAACGATTGAAATATTGACAAGGAGCGAGTGAAATACTGACACTCTCCATGTCTGTGTTAGTGTCAATGAATGGTGAGTGCTTCTACGTGTGTGTATTCATGTGTTTATCTGTGTGTGGGGAGTCTGGAAGTCTCTGTGGTGTTTAAAGTGATGTAATGTAGCCAGACACGAGTTCTGAGTAAGGGTCACTCGATCCAAAATGACAACTTTCATTTCTGTCCAAAGATGCTTCCAGAGCTCTCTCTCTCTCTCTCTCTCTCTCACACACAGACACACACACACACACACACACACACACACACACACACACACACACACACACACACACACACACACAAACACACACTTGGTGTGGACAGGATTGTCATTGGACTGAAGCCCTCAGAGTGGAACGGTTCTGTGCACAAATGTCTGCTCTCCTTCTCTAATGTGGAAACGGTTTGTCACTGGGTAGTATTTCCAACACACAGTGTACTCATTAAAACATATTTCCATTGCAATTATATCCAAGCAAATCCGAGTGAGCCACATTGCAAGGCGATGAGATTAATTTTAATGCACATCCTGTAACTTGCAACTTTTAATGTCTTACTCTTACAAGTAACCTTATATGTGAGAAAGAATTGAAAAGACATAAACCAGACCAGCAGAGTGTGGGATTGGATCACTTTAAAGTAAAGACTGAAAGGAAGAGGAAGGGAGAGCGGTTTTGACACCGTTTTAGTGATTCACACCAAAACAAGAAGATTGCACAGAGATGCAGAGACAGAGATCCACACACTAATGCAGGAACACATGTGCCTCACAGCGTCTGAGACCCGGGTTCAATTCCCGACTCAGGCGACTGACTGTGTGGAGTTTGCACATTCTCGCCGTGTCTGCGTGAGTTTCCTCCGGGTGCTCCGGTTTCCTCCCACAGTCCAAAGATGTGCGGGTCAGGTGAATTGGCCATGCTAAATTGCCCGTAGTGTTAGGTAAGGGGTAAATGTAGAGGTCTGGGCGGGTTGCGCTTCGGCGGGTCGGTGTGGACTTGTTGGGCTGAAGGGCCTGTTTCCACACTGTAAGTAATCTAATCTAATCTAAGCACAGAGAGATAGACATGCACACAATGGTACACAGCGACATATGTAGACACACGGGAATAGACAAACACGAACAGAAACATGCAGATACATACTTGGACATGTAAACACACATAGACTCATCGAGTTATACAGGGTATATGCAAACAGACCTATCGGCCCATAGAGTCCATGTTGGCAATAATTCCAAATTAAACGAGTCGCATCTGCTTGCGCTTGGTCTAGATTTGTCCAAACATTCGCTTATTCTTGTACTTAATCAAATGCATTTTAAATGCTGTAACGTTACCCACAAACCATCACTTCCTCAGGAAGTTCACTCCCTACACGATTCACATGCTGTGTAAAAAAAACCTCATGAGTCCTGATCAGGTGGACCCAATAATTCTTTCGGAAGCTAAGGAAGTGATTGCTGGGCCCCTTGCTGAGAGGTTTTTAACATAAATTGCCACAGGTGAATGCTGGAACTCATGAGTTCAATTAAAGTTGTGCTAATAAACAAAATGGAAAGGAAGAGCGAGGGAACGATAGATTGGTGAACCTGATATCAGTGGTAGGCATGTTGTTGGACGGAATCATGAGGTACAGGATTTACATGTATTTGGAAAGATACATTAGGGATAGGCAAATGTGACGACTGTAAATGCTGGAGATGAGAGTCTAGATTAGAATGGTGCTGGAAAAGCACAGCAGGTCAGGCAGCATCTGAGGAGCAGGAAAATAGATGTTTTGGGCAAAAGCGCTTTATCAGGATGGGCAAATTGGGTTGTGCCTGGAAAAAAAAATGTCTCATTAACTTGATTATTTTGGTTGAGAAATAATGGAGAGGATTAATGAAGGCTGAACGCCGGATGTCGGATCTATATAGACTTCAGTTAGGCATTCGACAAGGTTCCACATGGGAGACTGGTTAACAAGGTTAGGTCACATGGAATACAGGAGGAATTAGCCAGTTGGATACAGAACTGGCTTAAAAGTAGTGGACAGTGGGTTGTGGTGAAGAGTTGTTTTTCAGACTGGAGGCCTGTGACCAGTGGAGTGCCACAAGGATCGGTGCTGGTTCTGCTACTTTTCATCATATATATAAATGATTTGGATATGAACATAGGGTGGTATATTTCGTAAGTCTGCAGATGACACCAAAATTGGAGGTATAATAGCCAACGAATAAGGTTACTTCAGATTCCGACGGGATCTTGATCAGACGGGCCAATGGACCGAGGAGTGGCAGACAGAGTTTAACTTCAATAAATGTCAGATGCTGCAAATGGGAAAGGCAAATCAGGGCAGGATTTAATACACTTAATGGTAAAGTAATGGGGAGTGTTGCTGAACAAAGTGACCTCAGAGTACAAGTTTATAGTTCCTTGAAAGTGGATTTGCAGGTAGATAGAATAGTGAAGAAAGTATTTGGTATGTTATTGGTCAGTGCATTGTGTATATGAGTTATTAGACTTGATTACGTATGTACAGTAGATTGGTTAGACCACTTTTAGAATACTGTATGCAATTCTGATTTCCCTGCTGTGGAAGGATGTCATGAAACTTGAAAGGGTTCAGAAAAAGTTTACAACGATGTTGCCAGGATTGGAGGTTTTGAGCTACAGGGAGAGGCTGAATAGGCTGAGGCTGATTTCCCTGGAGCATCAGAGGATGACGGCTGACGTTAGAGGTTATTAAAATCATGGGTGCAATGGTTAGAGTGAATAGCCAAGGCCTTTTCCCAAGGGTAATGCAGTCGAAAACTAGTTGGCAAATATTTAAGGTGGGATGGGAATAACATAAAAGTTATCCAATGGGCAAAATCCTCATGTAGAGGGTCGTTGTGTGTATACGAGTGCCAGAGGAAGGTGTGGAGGCTGGCACAGTTACAACATTTAAAAGGCATCTGGATGGGCAGATGAATGGGAAGGTTTCAGATGGAAATGGGCAAAATGCTGGAAAATGGGAGGAGATTAATTTTGGCTATCTGGTCTGCATGGACGCGTTGGACCAAAGGGTCTGTTTCCATGCTATACAGCTCTATGACGCTATGTCTTTTTAGAAACGTGCTCCACTTATCTTAAAACAATCTCCTACTCGAGGGAAAAGACACCTACTATTCAACATTATCGATACCCCTCATGATATTATAAACCTCTATAAGGTTACCTCTCAGTCTTCTATGCTCAAGTCGATAATGTCCGAGTCTATCAAGCCTGTCCTTATAACTCAAACACTCCATTCCCAGCAACATCCTGATAAATCTCATCTGAACTCTCCCGATCTTGATCATATCCTTCATATAACAGGACGACCAGAACTGTACACAGTCCTCCAGGACATGCCTCACGAATGTCCTATGCAACCTGAACATACCGTCCAAATTCCTGTACTCAAAGGACTGTCCACTCCTATTTGCCATGTATATAAATTATTTGGATATGAACATAGGAGATATAGTTGGTAAATTTGCAAGTGACACCAAAATTGTAGGTGTAGTGGCCAATGAACAAGGTTACCTCAGATTAAAATGGGATCTTGATCAGATGGGCCAATGGAGATGGGCCAAGTGGCAGATGGAGATATATTTAGATAAATGAGAGGTGCTGCATTTTGGAAAAGCAAATCAGAGCAGGACACATACACTTCATGGTAAAGTCCCGGGGAATGTTGCTGAACAAAGAGACCATGGAGTACGGGTTCATAGTTCCTTGAAAGTAGAGTCACAGGTAGATAGGACATTGAAGGTGTTTGGCATGTTTTCCTTTATTGCACTGAGTACAAGATTTGGGAGGTCGTGTGGCTGTAAAGGGCATTGGTTAGGCCATTTTTGAATATTGTGTGCAATTCTGGTCTCATTCCTATTGGAAAGATGTAGTGAAACTTGGAGGGGTTCAGAACATATTTACAACGATGTTGTCAGGGCTGGTGGATTTGAGCTGTAGGGAGAGCCTAAATAGGCTGGAGCTGTTTTCTCTGAATCATCGGAGGCTGAGGGGTGAATTACAGAGGTTCATAAAATCATGAGAGGCATGCATATGGTAAATAGACAATGTATTTTCCCTGAGTTCGGCGAGTCCAAAACTAGACGGCATAGGTTTAGGGTGAGAGGGGAAAGATTTAAAAGGAACCTCAGGGGCAATTTTGTTTGCACTGAGGGTGGTGCACGTATGGAATTAGTTGCCAGAGGAAGTAGTGGAGGCTGGTCAAATTAAATTATAGTATTTAAAAACGTTCAGATGAGGATATGAATAGGAAGGGTTCAGAGGGATATGGGCAACGTGTTGGCAAATTTAACGAGATTAGGTTAAGATATCTGGTTGACATGGACGAGTTAGACCAGAGGGTCTGTTTCCGTGCAGTCCCTCTCTATGACTCTATGTCTCTATTATGATGGCCAGCAAGCGAAACACCTTCATAACCACCCTGACTACACATGATGAAAACTTCAAAGAATTATGTCTGAAATCTTACGTCGTCCTGTTCTACACCACTACCATTGGCTCAACGTTTCATTGCATATGTTTCTTTGTTTTACCAAAGTACAATACCTTGCATTTATCAACGTTAAACTCCATCTGCCATTCTTTAGCCCAGTGAGTGATAGTACTGGGGAAGAAAGGATGGAAAGTAATCAGCTGTCTTGTATCATTTAATGGTTTTAGGAAGAGAACAGTCACACATTAGAGGTGGGAAACAGTGATCGGTGTTTGAGGTCAGAAAGTATGCGCTTTCTTTGTCTCTGATGTTCAGTATTCATATCTATTCAAGATCCTTCATAGTGCAGTGTGTGTCTGCAGGATTTCATTCCCTCATATTGCAGACTACAGACAATAGCCATTTAAGCTGGAAATAATAGCCAAGTATTTAAAGATGTTCATAGTTTATAGAGAAATAGATTTCAATGAATCTATACCGATCTGAAAGCTGTCACTTAAAATTAAAAATTTGGGCATGGTTTAGGACTTGTGTAGTCGGTAGTGTCCCTGCCTCTGATGCAGACCTCTGGATTCTATTTCAATTCCTGAACTTGTCTGAACGTGTCCCTGGCTCGAGACCAGACAGTCTGGATTCAGGTGCAGAGGTGTGTCACAGCATCTCAAAACAGGCTGATGAACAAACACACAGGAGAATAATGTGGGAAGTTTAGGGGCTATTGTGGAGTGGTAGTAGAGTCCCTACCTCTGGCCACAAAGCTCTAACTTCAAAGCCTACTAGAGGTGTTTTATAAAATGTTTGAACACGTTGACTAAAATGAGTTTAGAATTGTGATTTGATCGAGGTGGAAGAGGTTTCAGTATTGAATTTCAGAATTTAAGCCCCGGATGACTGAAAGCACAGGCCTTCGGTTGGAGTCACATTTGGACCTTCTAGAAATTTATAAATTCATGAAGGGCATGGATAGGGTGAGTAGTCAAAGTCTTTTTCCCCACGTTTGGAAGTCCAAAATTAGAAGGCATAGATTTAATGTGAGAGGGGAAAAGATTTTAAAGGGAGCTCAAGGGCAACTTTTTCACTCAGAAATTGGAGCGTGTATATGATGTACTGCCGGAGGAAGTGGTGGAGGTTGGTATAATTACAACATTTAAACGGCACCCAGATGGGTATATTAATAGGAAGGATTTACAAGGATATGGGCAAGTTGCTGGTAAATAGATCTGATTCCCTACAGTGTAGAAACAGGCCCTTTTGCCCAACAAGTCCACACCAACCCTCTGAAGAGTTACCCACCCAGAACCATCTATCCACATTTACCCCTTACTTATTCACCTAACACTAAGTGCAATTTAGCGTGGCCAAATCACCAAATCTGCGCATCTTTGGACTGTGGGAGGAAACCAACGCAGACACAGGGAGAATGTGCAGTCTCCACACAGTCAGTCACCTTGTACTATGAAGCAGCAGTGCTAACCACTGAGCCATCGCTCGACCCAAATAGGGCACGATTAGTTTAGGAAACAGTTTGGAGTTCAGCGGTGTGGTCAGGCTCTCTCTCTCTCTCTCTCTCTCTCTCTCTCTCTCTCTTTCTCCCTCCTTCTGCCCTTCTAACTTCAACCGGTAAGAATATGTCCCATTTTTTACAGTTTTTAAGGGAGGTTTGCTTATTGGGACTGTTGTGTACATTCAGAACAGCTAATTATGTTTAGTTTGAATAGACTGACTTCTGTAGGGGTTCTTTATTCTGTTCTTTTTGTTTCATTGTGTAATTTTGTAAATTATTTTTTGTCCATTTGCAAAACCTGATAGTCAACATAGCTAGGTTACTCCGGGTAATTTTCACTGTGCACTTACTGAAACAATTTGCAAAGTTATGGTCTCCACTGCCTACTTAAGAATGTTTTGAATGATCTGACCGAGTCCATAACAACAGGCCCCCAGTCTGAAAAACAACCATCCTCAATAATGCTGTCTCCTGCTATTAGGCAAACACACACACACACACACGTACATTACCCACACACGCACACACACAGAAACAAATACAGACACATACACAGAGACACACACAGGTAGGCAGAAACACACACAGACTCACGCACACACTCAAACACATGCACAGAGACACGCATACGCACACAGACACAAATACACAGATACACACACAAAGACACGCCCACAGAGTCACACAGCCATATGCACACGCACAGACACACACAGAGACAACACATGCACACAGACACACGTGGACACACAAAGAGAGACACACAGGGGCATATATATATATATATACACACACACACACACACACACACAGACGGACACATTAGCGACTTTAGGATATAACGAGATAAGTTATGCTTAAAGATGGGATCAAGGCTTGTTGTGAAAAGGCAGGAGAATTGGCTTGAAAAACATGACAGCCATGATCAATCGCTCAGTAGACTGCATGGGCTAAATTGCCTTTTTTCTGCTCTAATATTTTACAGTCTATGGTACATGCATTTGTCTGTGTTTGTACTTATATTTGTACGTGCATGTGTCTGTGTGTGTGTCCGTGTTTTTGTGTCTGTGTTTTTGTGTGTTTCAGTGTGTCTGTGTGTACATGTCTGTGTGCGTGTTTGAGTGTGTCTGTGTATATGTCTGTGTATGTATTTCAGTGTGTCTGTGTGTGCTTACCTGTGTATGTATCTCTGTGTGTGTCTGTGTATGTTTGTGCTCCTCAGAATTTTTAGAGATGGAACTATCAATGTACATTTTTGTAATTTCTATTCTGTTTGACATTCACCTTTCCATCATAGTTTGAGGAACTTTATTTTCGTCATGAACTTGTGATTTTAACAAATGAAAGAAATCAACCTGACCTCTTCCAAGGATGCCCCTGACCCAATATGAGACCTATATCATTGACCATATCCTCAGCCTGGTTGCACCGATAATTTGCTGTGACCAATGGAGGAGCGGCAGTAGAAAAGAAAACAGTTACCCAACAACACAAGGAACTCTGGCGCAGTGAGACTGACATCAGTGGTTGGTGAGTTGTTGGACGGGATTCTGAGGAATAGCCAACTGCATGCATTTTCAAAGGCAAGGATTGATTGGGGATAGTCACCGCGGCTTATTGCATGAGAAATCGTGTCGCACTAATTTGACTGAGTTTGTTAAAGAGGTGACAAAGCAGATTAATGAAGGCACTTGTTGTCGGTGTTTTCCATACAGACTGGAACAAGTTGTTCGACAAGATTCTGCATATTAGGCAAGTTAGTAAGGTTAGGTCACATGGGAACCAGCGCACCCAAGCCAATTGAATATAAAATTATATTGAAGGGAGGAGACAGAGGTGGTAGAGATTGCTTTTCAGAGTGGAGGCCTGTTTGAAGGTACGAGGGGAAATATTTTAGACGGAACTTAGAAGCAATGTTTTCAAACAGAGGCAGGTGTCCATATGGAATTATCTGTCGAGGAAGTGGTGGAATCTGGCATCTTGATGGGTATCTGAATAAGGAGGTTTAGAGGAATATGAGCAAAATGCTGTCAAATCAGACTCTATCATAATGGCAAGTCTGGCCAGCATTACACATTTGCATGCTATATGACTCTATAAGATGGATGAGCAGAAATTCTAAACAAGCATTTCAAGTGGAAATTCTCTTCCCCAACGTTTGCGATGTCTATTTGCTTATATTTATTCAACGCTGAGTTAGTTAAATATTGGACAGAGAAGTGCGTCATCGATAATGACACACAGAGAGGAAAGTGGAGCTGAGACCACAACCTGATCAGCCACAATCTTAGTCCCTGGTAGAGAATGCTCAAAGTGTCTGATGACCCACTTCTGCTCCTCAGTTGCATGTTTCTGTGTTCCATTCAGCCCATCAAACCTGCTAGGCAGGAGCATTTAGAGGCTACTTACTCCTATCACCTGGTGCACAGACACAGAGGAGACCATTCAGCTCCTCAAAACTGTCAAACACAGTTTGAGCTAGATTGGAAAATGTAATTAGAAAACCCAGGATGGGGTGTGAAAGAGGCTCCTCATCACTCCTAACCGAACTTCCCCTTTCTGCAATTTGTGCTTCATTTGTTGGTCAAATTGTAGACCCAGTTTCACTGTGAATACAGCCCCATTCTTCAACCAGAGATGGTCCAGAAAATCTGGCAATATTCAGTAACAGAACTTCCAGGAAAATAATAGCCTCTACTTTCCAAAAACAGAACGTGAAAACATCACAAACAGGAGTATGTCATTCATCCACACCATCCACACACACCGACAACCCCCACCATCCCCATACCCGCAAATCTGCCTTGCCCCACAATAATATCATAGGGTCTGAAATCCTCTTTCATGTCCAATTCTTCACAGCTATCAACTCTCTGGCTGGTAATAAAGAGCTCCCTGCCCTCACACGGCAACCTGTTGATATGAGCAAAAAATGTGAACACAAGGGCCCAGGGAAGAGTGTCTGGCCCTGACATCAAGGCAGTATTTAACTGAGGTCGATCTCAAGGAGTCTGAGCAGAATTTTACTTAATGGCAATGAGTTGTAAACTTCCCTGGTTAGAGAGATTTGAAGCATAACGCACAATGATTGTGCTTTTTGTACATAAATCCATGCAGTCCTGGACATGTCTGCAAAAGATCCTCAAGGACGCTTCCTCAGCACAAATATCTTCAACTGTTTCAAAAATGTCTTGTCCACACCATAAGATTACAAAGGGTGTGTGTGTTGTGGGGGGGGGGGGGGGGGTGAAATGGTTACAGAAAATCATGCAATATTCAGAAAAAAAGACTCCTTCAGCTCCTGAACCAGTCTGTGTCCATGTGCAGCAAGACCTGGACAACATTCAGGTTTGTTCTGTTGAAGTGTTGGTAACATTCATGTAACAGTACTGCTGGACACTGCACATTTCCACAGTTAAAAGGAGGACCTCATTCAGCCCCTGCCGCTATTTTCACAGGAATATGAGGAAGTCACTCAGCTCAATGAAATGATTGGAGAAGAGTAGAGATAGCCCATTTAGTGTCTCCAACCAATTACACAGGATGGGAAGGAGTCACGTGTTTCGGACCATACCAGAGCCCCTCAAAATAGTTGAAGGCGGTGGTCTAGACTCTGATGATTTCTTATTTTAAAGGAAACGTAAAGTGTCTGTTCCAAATGCAATGTGACTGGTTAAACTACAAGTCGTTAAGAAAAACACAACACAGGAAAATAATCCAGTATTCAGAAAAATAAGTCTTTTGGAAATGTTATCACTATGATAGATAGAGCAACCATTATTAATTAAGAGTTCTGATACAGTAATATCCCATAAACACATACTTGGCAAAAAGGAAAGTTCAGACACAGATTCTCAGATGCAGTTCTCCAGTCGAGGATGGAGAAAAAAATCAAGTGAAAATTCAGAGAGAGTTGCAGCCAGGAGACTTTTACTGAAGCTTCCAACTCTGTTGAGCCTCCAAGAGCTTCTGAAGTTACTGAGAAGCCAAAACCCTTCCTGTAATGTGGCTCCCAGAACTGCACACAGTATTCTATCTATGGCCTAACAAATGGCCTGTTTGTCTCATAGTATTTCACCTCAATGAATAAACTCTGCGCCTACAGTCCGTGTGTTTTCTTAACTAGCTATTTCACTGTCCAGTCACATTCAGGGACATGTGGAGAAACACTCTCTGAGCTTCCTAGTGTGCTGCCATTCCTTGAGTACTCCCCTGTGTGATTCCTTCTTCCACACTGCATCACCTCATATTTATCATTTTGCATTTCATCTGTCATTGATCTGGCCATCTGACCATTCCATCTGTCTCTTCCTGTAAAATAAGGCCTTCTTTCTCACTGCCAACTACCCGGCCAATCTTTGCATCAAACACAAAATTACTTATTACACTCGTCCTCCCACCCCCCACTCTCCCCTCAATATTCACATCTACATCATTTATGAATACACAAATAATAAGATACACTGCACTGCTCGCTGCTCACCACCAGACACTGGTCTAACTCCACCGCCTTTCAAGTAACTTCGAAACATATAGCTGTTCTCTAGTCCTCTGGAATCTCCTTTGTGGTCAGATTCGACATAAACATTTACGTCAGATAATTTCCTCTCTTGTCTCCAACAGCATCGTGAGATACAACTCATCTGTACTTTACATCATTCAGAACCATCAATCCCAACTTGCATCTTATATCAATCTGTTCGAGAGCTTCCCGATGCATCTTCTTGAATTCTGTATCTGCCTCCTTCTTCTACCAAGTAAAACAGATGTGAAGCTCTCGTGTCACAATCCATCAATGTTCAGCAGCTTCACACACAGATAGCCCGCTTGGTTTCGAAATGGGTCCTTATTGTTCCCTGGTTATTCTGTTCTGGTTGATGTTTTTGTAAAATATCTTGGGATTCCCCTAATCTTACCTGATGCACTTCGCCATACCCCTGTATTAGTCAGTCTGCTGCGCGTGAATTTTCTAAGATCCGCTGAGATCACCTCTCATTCTTTGAAACAGAACAGAACACAGGTATAATCTCATCTGCACTGCATGCAGCCTGTGCAGAACGCCTTTACTTCGATATTCCAATTGCCTTTAAATGAAGGCCAACTTCACTTTTACCTTTCCATTTCCAAATGTCCCTCCTGAAATACTTTGGTTTAATTTTATTTACTATTCACGTTCTGAACTCTTAAACATCCAGCTGAACATCCAACGATATTACATCCAATGGTTCTCAATTGTCTCCATCTACAAGAAACGTCTTCAAACCACTGTTTGTTAACAGTGATTATTCGGGGAGATCCATGATTGCAGCGATCCAGGAAACTGCCCTGCTGAGATCTGCACCAGAACCCAGACAAAGTCTGCGTTCATCCTCTATTTCTTCCCTACTGTCGTAAACATCTGTCATTTTTGACCCACAGCATTGCTCTCTGCCATTTTAAGTGAGTAAGGAAAATGATTAAGGGAAAATGACCACGAGGATCACAACCAGCAGGATGCGCCTGCATCTGTGATGTCGGCCTCCGCGAGCACACCAGGGAACTTATTTGTGGAGCAGATTCTGGATTCGGAGTGCAGGAGCCTGAGAGAGAAGATTGATTCAGCAATGGAGGAGACCTGAACCATGCGGGAACTGATCTCAGCCAAGCTGCAGAAGCATGACCAGGAGATCCAGCGTCTCAGGCCACACGTCGGGGAGGTGGAAGGGCAGACGGCGGCTTCGGAAACTATGGCAGAATCCTCAGCTTGTCGGGTCCAAGGCCGGGAATGTTAGATACAGGCCTTAGTAGAGCAGGTCGAGGACCTCGAAAATCGGAGCCGTCAGAAGAACATCAGCTTGGTCGCGCTGCTGGAATGAGAAAAGAAAGCCAGCTCGTCAGCTTCTTGGAGCAATAGCTCACACAGTTTTTGAAGCTGGAAGTCAGAGCAGACTGGGTGCGGGTTGAGTGGGCCCAATGGGTCGCAGTGTACAGGCCCGGATTGGACCAGTGCACTGCCCGGTCCTTGTGCAACTCCAGCACGATCGAGAAAAATAGGTGCTGGAAGCTTCTCGAGTTCTGCGGAAGTTTCCATAGGTTCTAATCTACAATGGATCACAAATTATGTTTTTCCAAGACCTTTCTACGGCTGTGATCCGCAAGAGGTAAGCCTTTAATAAGGCAAAAAGGACTCTGAGGGATGTGAATATTCTGTACTTGGTACGATATCAGCCATGGAGGGTCTGTGTTTAATTTTGACTCAAGAGAAAACGAAAAGGATTTCCTGTAAACATTAAAATAGACTGGCTGGTTCAAATAATATGGGCAAATGTGTTCCCTTTGTTTTCTCTGGGGTTTGCCTGGTTTACCTCGGTATGGGTTTTTTTAGTATGTGGAGGTCCCAATTTTCCTTTTTCTCACTCCTCCTTTCTTCCTCCTCTCCCATTATCCTTTGTTTTTTTCTATATTTGCTTTTCATTTCTCTCTCTTAGTACGGAATAGGAAAGGGGGTTGGGGGAGGTGGAGTGGTTACATTTTGTTTCACCAGGACTGCCTCGGGTGAAGGTATGGATGGGGTGGGGTTGAATGACCACTTTTAATTTTCTTGTTGTAAAACCCGTGTAACGGTCTTTAACTTTGTTTTGTCCAGGTTGGGAGTGGTTTCAGCTAGGAGGAGCCATGGTGGATTAATGGGTTGTATGAGCGTCCCCTGTGGGCAAGGGGGAAGTCTCTCCATACTTGTGTTTTATTTTGGTTCATGGTAGAAGTAGTTGTTAGAAGTTTTGATTTGGTTGTTTTTGCAGTTATATTTTCCCGTTGATATGAACTGTTTACAGCTATCACTCGGTGTGCTATAAATGGGGTTCTTCTCCCAGTGGGTCATGGGTTGCTTTGGATGGTTATGGCTAACCGTTCGTTTAAATGGTGCACCTGGAATGATAAAGGGGGGCATTCACGATTAAGAGAAAAATGTAGAAAAAAAGAAAATGGTTGATGTAACCTTGCTGCAAGAAACACATCTAATCGATAAGAAGCACTGAAAGTTACAACAGGGAAGGTTCAGCCGGGTGTTTTCTCATCCTTTAATACAACAAGTAGAGGAGTGGCTATACTCATTCATAAGAACCTTCCACTTCTGCTGTTTGACCAAATTAAGAGTGAATGTTGGTGGTCTCTGATCCTTAAAGTTTTAATACATGGGGAGGAATACTGGATCTTGAGTAATATTGCCCCTAGCACACCCCCTCAAATTTCAAATAGAAGCACTCACCAGGTTGATGATCCTTGGGGCACGTCATACAATTAAGGGGAGACTTTAACTGACGTATGGACCCCAAGGTGGCGCGGGTATTTCCCGGCCGCCCAGGCAGCTAGTGGACCTGAACAGGTAGCTGGGTTGGTCAATGTGTGAGATGTCTTCACCCTGAAGATAGGGACTTCACCTTTTTTTCTAACCCACATAAATGCTATACTAGGACTGACATGTTCTTTGCCCCATTGGTCTTTTTACATTCGGTGCTGTCCTGTAGAATTGGGAACATAGCCATTTCTGATCATTTGGCAGTGTACATGGAGGGCAAGGATGGTGGTGATGGGACAGGCTCATGGCACTGGCACCTTCTGAAGGATAGCAAATTCATTGAGTTTTTTCGGGGGAATTTAATTTTTTTTGGGACATTAACTTGTGTACGGCCAGTAATCCGACGGTGATCTGCAAGACTGCCAAGGCCTATACAAGGGATGTGATTATTTCTTACTCGGCGACTCAGAAGCGGCAGATGGGAGAGCAGCAGCATATGCTTGAGGCTCGGCTGAAGAGAGCTGAGACACCTTATTTTGTCAGACCGTCTGTAACTTAATTGCAGCAGATTACAGCCCTCCAGTTTGCTCCGAATGCTGCACTCGCCCAGACAGCAAAGAGAGAGATTTCCTTTGCAAAACAGATGGTCACCAGGTAGATATTAGGTGCACTTGGCCAGAAAGAAGATTGCTGCTATTATCACCCGCAATTCCAAAGATCTTTAAGCTCTGACGACTGCAGCGAATGTTGTAAAGAATAAGCTCCAGGCCCACATCAAATGGAAATTGTGCAGGGCAAGGCGCCAAAAGCTAGTCCAAGGTTAATGATTTCCAAGCCTTATGAATAATACATGCAGAGGGGCGGGGTATAAAAGCAGAATTCAGCTCCATGCCCCAAATAAAATTTGTGGCTCCCTCACAAAAGATCACAACTGATTCACACTGTAAATTCACCAAAATAGGAAAAACAAGAGTCTGGAATTCCCAATTCTGCAACAACATCTGTAGAACAGGAAGAAAATCAAGGTTTGCTTCTGAAATTAATAAATGATGATGATAAGAATGTGCCAGATGGTGGGGATATTGAACGATGATAAACCATGTTGTAGATGACACAATGATTAACCGGGTGGATCACAGTGAGCAGGAACGTGTTAGGGTACAGGAGGGTACAAATGGATGGTCAGATGGCCAGATCAATGGCTGATAAAAGGTAACACTGAAATATGTGAGATGCTGCACTTTGGAAGACGGAACAAGACAAGAGAGAACTCAAACCATGAAGATAGGCTTGATTTGCTTTTGGAGCAGAGATGGGTGAGGGGTGAACCTGACAGAGGTGTATAAGAGCATGAGAGGTTTGGGCAGAATGAACAGACAACAGCTGTTCCCCTTAGTCAACTGGTCAAAAACAAGGGGACATACATTTGAAATGAAAGAGAAGATACTAAGAGTGGATTTGTAGAATCTGTTTTGAACCCAGAAGATGATATGTGTCAAGAATTCATTGCCTGGGAGGATAGTTTAGGAACGTAACCGCACAAACTTTATAAAACATTTGAGTCAGCACTGGATGGTGCAGACTCAATGGGCTTTTACTTTATTACATGATCCCATGTGGTGGCAGCCATGAAACCTTTGATATATTGTGAAGCACGAGCCAATCGGACATTTTAATTTGTTCCATCAAACTGTGCTCAGTAAGTGGTGAGATTACAAACCAGCATCATCCCATGGAGTATCAGCACTTACTCAACCTAGGACAGCCCAGCCATCTCTGAAAACATTCAAGATAATTTACATGCTCAGTTCAAGCATCGTCCATCAAAAGCACTAACGTTATTCCAGTTGTTTGAATCTTTATTTTAAGGAAAACAATCACATTAAAACAGATTTCCCTTCATTATTGCATAGACTTGTAATAATCCCATGCTCCTGATCTTTCTCCAAAACCATGAAACTTTCCTGAGTGCTTTTTTCCAGGGCTGTTTAAAGTCACATGTGGAAAGATGTGCCTAATAACCTGAAAGGAGCAGTCTGCATGTTCATGGGAATCGTCTCATAATTTTTCAGGATCAAAAAAACAACAGAAATGTCGAAACTAGCATCAGGTGTAAGTCACCAATACAGCTCCGTCATGCAATAAGATCGTGGATGATCTGATTCTGACCTCAATTACACATTCCTCCTTTGCCCTTACAATGTTAGTGCGTCATTCTTAGTCAAGAATCTGCGTGCCTCTGTCTTAAGAATATTCAATGTCTTGTCCTTCATTGCTATCTGGGAAGAGAGTTCGCAAATACACGGCACTTTGGGTGGATTAAAGCAACCAACATCTTCTTTATGAGATATTCTTCAGTTTTATTGTCCATTCACTCCTGGTAATTTCTCGCACAAGCTGAAAAATTGTTTCAGAGTTCAAACGGAAGGAACTATTGCAATAATCTGGGGTTACCAAGATCACATGTTGTTCGCCTAAACTCCAGCAGATCAGGAGTCAGTCAGTTCAATATTTCCTACTGAAATACACATTCCTCACAGGAGTGAGTTGAATGAATCTTCTCTGAACTAATTTGCATGTCATTATGACCATCACTCTCGCGATGTGGACTCGCCACTATCCTGCAAAACTGTGGAAAATCTTCCCTAATTTTGAACGTATTCTCTTTGGGCAAGCTTCTACATTTATCTTACCTCCCTCAAAACTTTATGTACACCTAAAGGTTTTATTTTGTAATCCAAGTGCCCGGTTCCTCTGTGCCTCAACCCAATCTCTCACTTAAAATAATACACTGCCTTTAAATTCGTCCCACCAACATCTTTGAGCGCACAGACAGTTTTTCTTACGATGCTCCACACAAAAATATTTGTCTGTACACTTGACCCACCTTAACCTATTTCTAGACTTATGTCCTCTTCATGCCTTGCTTTTCGAACAGTTTCAAATGTCTGCATTCTTCCCTGGTACAGACAGAATATTTGGCTTTATAAATAGATTGTGTCCAATGGAATTGACAATTTAATATTTTTAATCAATTGCTAAACTATGAATTTGTGACAATGCTCTAAGGTTTAATATTGCCATCACTTAGTTCCCAAAACTCAAAATAGGGACAGACGGTGTAGAACCTGTGTGTTTACAATTGAGGAACAGAAAAGGTGAAAAACCATAGTTGGAGTTATGTACAGGCCTACAAATCATAGTCAGGAGCTGGAGCGAAGGACACATCAGGAGATAGAAAAGATGTTTAGGAAATGCAAAGTTACAGTGATTGGGGGGATTTCAATGTGCAGGTAGACTGGCAAAATCAGGTTGGCAGTGGTTTGCAAGAAATGGAATTCGTGGAATGTCGATGAGATGGATTTTTGGAGCAGCTTATGGTGCAGGCAACGAGGGAACGGGCAATACTGGATTTACAGTTGCGCAATGAGGCAGACTTGATAAGGGAGCTTAAGGTAAAGAAAGCTTTATGATGCAGTGAGCATAATATCATTGAACCTGCTCTTCATTTTAATATGGTGAAGATAGAATCAGAGTTCACAATATTACTGCTGAATAAAAGCAACTACAAAGGCATGAAGGAGGAACTGGATTGAATTGACTGGGAGAGTAGGCCAGCAGGAAAGACAGTGGAACAGTAATGGGGGGAGCTTCTGGGAGTAAGTCAGGAGACACAGAAGAGACTCATCCCAAGCTAAAAGAAGCATGGTATAGGGAGGATGAGGTAACAATGGCTGACATGGGAAATCAGGGTTAGCGTAAAAGCAAAAGAGACATCAGATAATATGTCAAATGCCAGTGGGAAACCAGAGGATTTGGAAGCTTGCAAATACTAATGCAGGGCAAAAAAAAATAAGAACTAGGAGGGAGAAGATTAAATATGAGGGTAAGCTAGGCAGTAGTATTAAAGAAGACTGGATGAGTTTCTTTAGATATATTAAGGGCAGAAGAGAGGCAGAAATGGACAATGGGACATAGAAAATGATGCTGGAGATATAGCAATGGTGAACAAATAATGGATCAGAAACTGAACAATTATTTCACATCAGTTTTTTCAATGAAAGACACGAATAGTGTCCCACAAATTCAAGATAGCATGGGGGCAGAGCTTATTTGGAGAAGTTGCTCGAAAAACTAAATGGGTGAATGAACTGGACCAGATGGGCGATATCGCAGAGTGCAAGGGAGATAGCTGAAGAAATAAATGTGACACCTGTAGTGAACTTTCATGAAGTTCTAGAATCAGGGAGAGGCTCAGAAGACGAGAAAGTTGATAATGTGGCATCCTCTTTAAAAAGGGAATAAGGCAAAAGGCAGAAAGTGACAGACAGTCATGTGGAAGAACCTGGAATCCATTCTGAAGGATGAGATTTCTGAATACTTGCCAAATGAATTGTAAAATTGGGTAAAGTTGATATGGTTTCATGAAGGGGAAGTCATGCCTCATAAATCTGTAAGAGTTATTTGAGGATGTAACAAGCAAGTGAGACAAAGGAAAGCCAGTGGATGTTATCCACTTAGACTTTAAGAAGGACTTTGACGAGGTGCCACACAGGAGGCTGCTGAGTACAATAAGGTCCCATTTTGTTAGCGGCAAGGTACTAGTGTGTGCAGAAGCTTAGCTGTCTGGCAGCAAGTATAGTGTGGGGATAAAAGGGTCCTTCTTGGGACAGCAGCTGATGACAACTGCTGTCCCACAAGGCTCAGAGTTGGGACCAAAACTTTTTTTTGTACAATAACGATCAATATTTAGGAACTGAGGGCATTCTGGGTAGGCTTTTAGATGAAATAAAGGTAGGTAGAGGGACAGGTAGCATTGAGGAGGCAGGGAGGCTGCAGAAGGATTTAGATAGAATAGGAGAGTGGGAAAAAAAGTGGCAGATGGAGTACATCTTGGGAAAGCATGAGGTGATGCACTTTGTGAGGAGGAAGAGAGGCATGAAATATTCCATAAGTGTAAAGAAAGTTCAGAAATCTGAAGTGCAAACAGAGTTGTGAGTTCTCGTACAGGATTGTCTCAAGTTAAATTTGCAGGTTGAGGGAATAGTTAGAAAGGTGTTCTATCTGCTGCACAGTGTGTTTAAAGTCTTCTATTCAGCAAAAGAACTGAGTCAACTCTTACAAACAATAATATTTGTTTATTGAATACAGTCAGTGTTAGTACAATACAGTTTACTATAAAGTAATGAAAAATACTGCAAAGTGTCTTATGCTTTTACTTAACTTTGGCTGATAGTGTACCACAACACTAGAACTTGGCCAGTCTCCACGTGGCAATGCCTTCATATTCTTCCAATGATCTTGGAGTTGTCTTCTTTCTCAGTGGTTATTCTCCAGTTACTACACTCTGTGGAGTTTTGAGGTGATTCTTATCCTTCCAAGTCTCCAAGCCCTTGGGAGGGTATGGAGGATTGCCGATGGAATGATCAGGTTCATTTACCCTCAAAGTTTGGGAGAAGATTTGTAGCTCGGGTGCTCGTTGTTGTGGTTCTGTTCACAGCGCTGGGAATTTGTGTTGTAGACGTTTCGCCCCCTGTCTAGGTGACATCCTCAGTGCTTGGGAGCCTCCTGTGAAGCGCTTCTGTGATCTTTCCTCCGGCGTTTGTAGTGGTTTTAAAATGCCGGAGGAAAGATACAGAAGCGCTTCACAGGAGGCTCCCGATCACTGAGGATGTCACCTAGACAGGGGACGAAACATCTGCAACACAAATTCCCAGTTGATTTGCCCTGATCAAGCAGACTCAACCAGGGGTTGGCATATTGATGGCCCAAGGGTGGCATTCCAATGTCCCATTAAAGTCCATCCTCAGGAGGGGTATTGCAGGGTCTGTACTGTAGCTGTCAGGATTGTTTGCAAACTGTCTGTAGGGAGCTGCAGCCTGTCTGGAATCTTCAGCATGTAGATTAGCACAGACAGTTTACTCAAGGCCAGCATGCTTTAATCACTGTTCATTTTTGTAACTCCATGATAAGTTTATTAATGTCCATCATACGTTTTCATTGTTTCAGGTAGCCTATCCGGTCAGAAAGACAAATAGAATGATGGCATATATTTTGAATGGACTTGAATATTAAAGCACGGATGGATTTCTGAGTCTTTAGAAGACTCTGATCGGGACACATTTCGAATATTTTATGGGAGCATCATTTAAGATATATCTAGACAGATATATGAATGGGCAGTTAGCAGAGGGATACAGATCCTTGGAAAGTAGGCGGCAGGTTTAGATAGAAGATATGGATAGGTGCAGGCTTGGAGGGCTGAAGGGCCTGCTCCTGTAGTGGAATTTTCTTTGTTCTTCTTTCTTTGTTATTCATTCTAAAAATTGCAAGTTTTCAACTTACTGTATGCAACAACTTAATAACATAAAACATTTATTTATTTGACAGTGCATGTTAAATTATTGTCATTTCTAAATTAGAGTCATAGAAATGTACAGCATGGAAACAGATCCTTTGTTCCAACCTGTCCATGCCGACTAGATATCCCAACCCAATCCAGTCCCATCTGCCCGGACCCGGGCCATATCCCTCCAAACCCTTCCTATTCATATACCCATCCAGATGCCTTTTAAATGTTGCGATTGTACTCGCCTCCACCACTTTCTACAGCAGCTCATTCCATACACATAACACCCTCTGCATGAAAAAGGTGCTCCTTAGCTCTCTTTTATATCTTTCCCCTCTCACCCAAACGTATGCCTTCTACTTCTGGACGGCCCCACACCAGGGAGAAAACCTTGTCTGCTTACCCTATCCATGCCCTTCATTATTTTAATAACTGCAATACGATCACCCCTCAGCCTCCGATGCTCCACTGAAAAAAGCCCTAGCCTATTCAGGCTCTCCCTACATCTCAAATGCTCCAACCCTAGCAACATCATTGTACTTTTTTAAGCCTTTCAAGTTTCACAACTTCCTTCTGATACGAAGGAGACCAGAATTGCATGAAATATTCCAAAAGTGGCCTAACTAACTTCCTATGGACCCACAATATGACTTTCCAACTCCTGTACTCAATACTCTGACCAATAAAGGAAAACTCATCAATCGTCTAATTCACTATTTAACCTATCTGCGACTCTACTTTCAAGGAACAATGAAACTTTACTCCAAGGTGTCTTTGTTCAGCATCACTCCCTTGCATCTTGCCATTAAGAGGAGAAAGCAAGCTAAGACTTGCTTTCCCAAAATGCAGCACCTCGGATTTATGTAAATTAAACTCCATCTGCCACTCCTAAGCCCATTGGTCCATCTGATCAAGATCCTGTTGCAAGCCGAGGTAATCTTCTTCGCTGTCCACTACACCTTCAATTTTGGTGTCATCTGCAAACTTACTAACTGTACCTCTTAAGCTCACATTCAAATCATGTATATAAATAACGAAAAGTAGTGGATTCAGCACTGATTCTTATGGTACTCCACTGGTCACATGCCTCCAGTCTAAAAAACAACCCTCCACCACCACCCTCTGCCTTCTACCTTTGAACCAGTTCTGTATCCAAATGGCTAGTTCTCCCTGTATTCCATGCGATCTTAGCTGGCTAACCAGTTGCCCATGGGGAACCTTATCGAACGTCTTACTGAAGTTGAAATAAATCACGTCCACTGCTCTGCCCTCATCAATCCTCTTTGTTACTTCTGTAAAAATCTCAATCAAGTTTGTGAGACATGATTTTACACTCACAAAGCAATGTTGACTATCCCTAATGAGTCCTTGCCTTTCCAAATACATGTCCATCCTGTCCCTCAGGGTTCCCTCCCAGAACCTGCTCACTACCGCTGTCAGGCTCACTGGTTATAGTTCCCTGCCTTGTCCTTACCGCCCTTCTTAAACAGTGGCAGCACAGTCGCCAACCTGCAATCCTCTGGTACCTCATCTGTGACTATCGATGATACAAATATCTCAGTAACAGGCCCAGCAATCATTTCCCTGGATTCCCACAAAGGTCGCGGTACACCTGATCTGGTCCTGGGGATTTATCCACTTTTATGTGTTTCAAGACAACCAGCACATCTTCCTCTGTAATATAAACATTTGGAAGATGTCACCATTTATTTCCCTACATTCAGTATCTTCCATGTCATTTTCCACAGCAAACATTGATACAAAATGCTCATTTATTATGTTCCCTAGCTCCTGCGGCTGCACACAAATGCCTCGTTGCTGATCTTTGAGGGAACCTATTCTCTCCCTATTTACTCTATTTTACATAATGTCTTACAAAAATCCTTTTGGGTTCTCCTTAATTCGATTTTCAAATGTTATCTCATGTCCCCTTTTTGCCCTCCTGACTTCCCTGTTAAGTATACTCATACTGCCTTTGTACTCTTCTAAGGATTCACTCGATCTACTCAGACAACATGTTCTTTTGCTGTACAAAACAAAACGTGCACTCTTTACTTTTGTATCATAAAACGTTGTTAGGTGGTTATATTTTAGTTCCATCAATAAATAATCAACTTAGCTGTTTTCGGAGACGACACAATTATTGTTCAGTTGAATAATTGTAGGTAATATTTCATCCTTGCCCAATTCACAAACATGGCAAACACCTGATTATTGTTCAGGTCAGTAAACCCACCACGTTGCAATCATGACTGACATTAAAAATGGATTCCAAAAGGCTTCCGTTCCGGCACAATGCTACTGGACCTCATAGCTACCTCTGGCACTCAGTGAGACACTGACCTGCTCCTGAATCTGTCCAGATAATTTCCAACCTGGGTCAGGGTAATCATTCAAACATTCCTTCAAAGTAAATCATTTGGATTCCACCTTGGGCAGAAGGAAACTAGCCAACAGGCTATCACTGTTCTCAGTGAAGTTACAAATACTGTCTAAATCAGATACCAATGATTGACCAGGAACTACGTCTTACAATGTCATCCCCAGTCAAATCCAGACCCAGAGAGCAGTTGTATGGACATGGAGTGTCAGAATCACATGGTGTTGCTTTTGGTGCTGGCATGTACCCCATACTCCACGCATCTGCTCCCTGGACCAGACACTTGGTGAAAATGTTCACAATTGAAAGTATATTGCAGCATCTTGTGTCTCACTGTGAATCCTCTGAAATTATATCCAATAAATGTACCTTCACATTCACCAGTATCAAAATAAATCTGTACATGCCTGTGGATGGCCAGATATTAATACATGGGTCACCCAACAGAATGTATCTGAAGAAACCAGGAGCTAACGGCAAATCAAAAATCAGTTTAATAATTGAACTTTGTGGATTTTGTCTGGTCTAGGTCACTGCAAATATTGTGCTGACACTCAGGTGAATGTAACCATGCACACCATAACAGGAAGTCTTGGTCTAACGTCCCTCCTCAGCTTCCTGACCTCACAGACCTCACTCCCTCACACACCTCACTCCCTCACACTTTCACCAACTGATGAGAATCCACAAGCTGAGTGAAACTTGGAATATAGAACAGTACAGTTCAGTAAGAGCCCTTCAGCCCTCAATGTTATGTCGGCCTTTTATCCTACTCTAAGATCAGACTATCCTACATAACCTTCAATGTACTAACTTCCATGTGCCTATCCAAGGGTCTTCTTAATTATCTCTAATGTATCTGACTCTACTACCATCACTGGTGGTGCACTCTGCCCCCACCACTCTCTGTGTAAAGAACATAACTCTGGCATCCCCCCGAAACATTCCTCCAATCACCTTAAAATTACGCCCTTGTTGAAAAGACTCTGGCTATCCAATCTTTGTCACTGAACATCGTGTACACCTCTATCAAGTCAGCTGTCATTTTTTGTCGCTACAGGGAGAAAAGTCCTAGCTCCCTCAAACTTCCTTCCTAAGACATGTCCTCCGGAGCTGGTAGCATCCTGGTAAATCTCCTCTGCACAATCTCTGAGGCTTCCACGTGTTTCCTATAATGAAGCAACCAGAACTGAACACAATATTCCAAGTGTGGTTGAGCCACAGCTTTATAGAGCTAAGCATTAACCTCGCCGCTCTGAAACTCAATACCCCTGATAATGAAAGCCAACAGACCATTACGTTCTTAACAACCCTATCAACTTGGTGGTAACTTTGTGAGATCTATTGACATGAACCCCAAGATACCTCTGTTCCTCCACATTGCTGAGAATTCTGCCTTTAAGCCTATATTCTGTATGCAAATGAAACCTTCCAAAATAAATCACTTCACACTTTTTAAGTTTGAACTCTATCTGCCACTTTTCAGCCCTGCTCTGCATCCTGCCAAAGTCCTGTTGCAAACTACAGCATCCCTCCAGACTATTCACAACTCCATCAACCTTCATGTCATTGACAAACTTACTAACCCACCATTGCACTTCCTCAGCAAAGTCATTTATAAAAGTCACAAAGTGCACAGGTCCCAGAGCCGATCCTGTGGAACACCATTGGTCACTGAGCTCCAGGTTGAATACTTTCCATCTGTTACCATCCTCTGCCTTCTATGGGCCAGCCACGCCTGCATCCAGACAGCCAAATTTCCCTGCTTCCAATGCCTCTTTACTTTCTAAATGTGCCTACAATGGGCCCTCTTATCAAATGCCTTTCCAAAATTCTTGTTCACCACATCTACTGGTCTACCTTCATCAATGTGTTTTTTTCACATCTTCAAAGAATTCAATAAGGTTTGCGAGGCATGACCTGCTCCTCAAAAAACCATGCTGACTATCTCTAATCAAACTATCGTTTTCTAAGTAATTGGAAATCCTGTCTCTCAGAATTGCCTCCAATACTTAGCCCATCACTAGTGTTAGACTGACTGTTCTATTATTCCCAGGGTTATTCCTATTCTCTTCCCTGAACAAGAGAATGACATTTGCCACTCTCCAATCATCTGCCACTACTCCAGTAGACAGCGAGGATGCAAAGATTATCACCAAAGGCATGACAATCTCTTACATCATTTCCTGGAGTAACCTAGGATATACCCCATCTGACACAAGGGATTTTTCTATCCTTAAGTTTGTACTTCAATCAGTCTGTACTTCCCCTCAACTTGTCTACACCCTGTCCAACCAACTGATTGAATGCTTTCCAGTTCAGTGTTATGTACAGTGCTGCCTTCCTGACCAAGTATAGTTCCCAACGTCCTGTGAATCACGGAATCAAAGAAAAAGCAATGCACCAATCCCTTCCTGATAAAGAGCTCATGCCCGAACCGTCGACTCTCCTGCTCCTCAGATACTGCCTGATCTGCTGTGCTGTTCCAGTACCACACTTTTCGACTCTGATCTCCATCAACTGCAGTCCTCAGTTTCTCCATTACTGAGGGCTGTCCCCTCTGCACACTGAGGGTGGAATTAACCATCAGAAACTCATTGTATGTGGAGCTGACTGCTCAGTTCTGAGAAGTTGCACTTGATGAATACATTTTTCGACAAAAAGAAATTACAATTCAACAGTTATTCATTCAGTCCCAGAGTTACAATTTTGGTTCATGGTTTGGGCAGCCTGATAACAAATACTGAATGATTGAGGAACTCTGAGGCACAGAGTATTCCAGGTATTATATTCCAGCTTACGTTAATACTGGCAGTATTATCAGACAGACAGATGTGATAATGGCATGAGTTGACATGTGGAGGTGGAACATTTTTGCCATCACAGAGACGTGTTTGAGAGAGGTCAGGGCTAACAACTCAGTATTCTGTTGTATTGGAACTATACGCAGGACAGGAGAGGGTGTTAGAGAGGAGGTGGTGCTGCATTATTAATTAAGGAACAGTTACTGCAGTGAGGAAGGATGATACCTTGGACATGTCTTGAAATGAGGCCTTGTGGATCGAGGTTAGGGTCCCAACGATGACAGACACACTGCTGGGGATATTTATAGAGCCCCAGAAAGATGGAAATGCAGGAACAAATATATAAGCAATTCACTGAGGTGTGTAAAAAACAATTCACTGATGTGTGAAGGAAAGCAAGTCTGAAGATGTTACAGGGATAGGAAAGCAAGGCTGGAGATATTACGGAGAGATAGGAAAGCAAGGCTGGTGAGGCAACAGAGTTAGGAATGAAAGGCTGGACATGTTACAGAGAGAGGAAAGCAAGGAAGGAAATGTTACAGAGAGAGAGTAAAGCAAGGCTGGAGATGTTACACTGATAGGAAAGCAAGGCCTGGAAGTGTAACAGAGACAGGAAAGTAAGACTGGATAAATAGTGTGGCCTGTACATGCTCGAATGGGTTAGTGAGATAATTTTGAACTCATTCACAGGATTTGGGGAAAGGTGAAGCAGCTGGAGTTTAGAGAGATAGGGAGGGGTGTTGGGGTTGGCGGAATTTACAGTGATAGATTGGGCTATAGTATGATATAAAGGTTGTAGTGATACGGAGGTTGCTGAGATACAGATGGATGTAGCGGCTGAATGAGATGACAGGGAAAGATACAGAGATACATATATATATTTTAAAATGGAATTGTGCAATGTAGAAATCTGTGGAATAGACAAGTCACTTGGAGGAACTGAAGGAGTGAGACCTTGGACTGTCCAATCACAAGAGTTATAGAGTGAGTGCCATACAGCATAGAAGAGGCCCTTCGATTGACAGTGACAAAAAATTAAAAGCCCTGCAGGCACTGGAAATCCCTCCTTCCTAACATCTGGGTGCTAGGGCGAAATGTGAGAGAGACGTCCTACAGACTCCTCAAGCAACAATGTGACATAACGAAGCCTCACGTGTCAGATCAAACACAGACACGGAAACCTCCTGCTGACGCCCTTCCCTCAGCTGGATCAGTGTCCCTCTACATTGAACACTTGGAGGATGCACTGACAGAGTGAATGAACTGGAGAACGTATACTGGGTGAGCTATTTCAAAATCACCAAGAGGTGCTCAGCAGCAGCATTCATGATCAAGATGGCCATGTTCAAAAGAACATAGCTGCGAGACTGGGTCTGCACCGGGTGGGGAGGGAACGACTGACAGGGAGAAACATACTTGACCTCATCTTCACCGCAGTTGCGGACACATTGATCGATGACCATATTGGGAATAATGACTACCGTACACAGTATTTCTGGAAACAAAGACCCATTGTGAATAGTATGCGTGTGTACACGCGTGAGCGCCCATGTTAGAGATACTATCACGATGCTAAACGGGACAGAGTTCAAAGAGATCTAGAACTCAGCACTGGTCTGTGTTAGGTGACATAGGTCATTACCAACAGCAGCAGAACAGTACTCCAGCACAATTTTCACTGTCACTGCCTGGCATATGGTCCATTTTACCCTGACCATCAGACCAGGGGATAAACCCTTGTTCAATGGAGAATACAGGAGGACCTGCCGCGGGCAGCCCCGGTACACCTCACAATGAGGTGACATTACCAAACAGGCCCACTTACTCACCAAATAGCATAAACAGCTCGTGACAGACAGATCTAACCAACAAATCTGACCTAATCTCCACAATCCTGTCACATGCAGTCAGGTTGAATGGTGGTGTCAATCAAACAACTCACTAGAGGAGGAGGATCCCCACATATCACCTTCCTCAATGATGGAAGAGCCCGACACAACAATCGAAAAGCTAAGGCTGAAACGACCACAACAATGTTCAGACAGAAGTATCGATAGGATGATCTATTTTAGTCTCCTCCAGATGGCAGTCTTCAGCTAATTCGATTCACTGTGTGTGGTAATTTCAAACAACTGGAGGGATGGGGAATGCAAAGGATGTGGGCCCTGATAACATTCCATTCATGCTGTTCCTGCTGGGATACAGCACTGGCATCGACCTGTCAATGTGGGAAACTATCCGTGTGTGTCCTGTACACACACGGACAAACCAGACAATCAATGACTGCCCCATTGCTCTCATCTCTATTATTAATAAAGGGATGGAAGATGTCATCCACAGTGGGATCAAGCAGCACTTCCTCAGCACCAACCTGCTCACTGAATCTCAGTTTGAGTTCTCATTCCTTGGGCTCATTGGAGCCTTGGTTTAACGATGTACAACAAGAGACCATGCAGCTGAATTCTAGAGGTGAGGTGACAGTGACTGCACTTAACATCATCATAACTGCATTTGACCAAGTGTCGTATCCAGGATTAACGGCAAAACTGGAGAAAATAAGAATCATTTGCACTGGCTGGAGTTATACCTGGTACAAAGGAAGGTGGCTGGGGTTGGAGGAGAGCAGCCACTTCAGCTCCAGGACAGCTCCGCCGCAGTTCCCCAGGGGCGGGGTTTCTGGGTAAGCCTGGAGATCAGAAATGGAAAAGTAAGGCACCATACTCTTAGAGGATGAAAAGGCTGCTCTTTCGTTAGACAGAGACGACTGATGGTAGTTTAACTGGGCAGTCACCATGCCGCAAGTGAGGGAGAGATTGAGTAGCACAGCCCTTTTCAGTTACCGAAGAATTGAACCCATACTGTTCGCATTAATCTGCATTACAAATCAGATTGAGCTAACCAAGTCCTCGCTCAGCTCCTTGGGTTAGATACTGTAATATTATTCCATTCAGATATGTTGTTAGATACCTCTGGAGCAGGTGGAACTAGAAGCCAGCTTCCTAGCTCAGAGAAAGGGACAGCATCAGTGAGCTGTAGGAGTGCTCTCTGCCCTCGGCCCAATAATTTTCAGCTGCTTCATAAATGACTGTAAAATCACAAATGGGGATGTTTGCCAATGATTGGACAGTGTTCAACACCATTCGTGATTTACTCAGATACTGAAGCAGTCCTTGTCCAAATGTACCAGGACCTGGAAATATGCAGGTGTGTGCTTAACAGTGACAATACCATTTCCATTACACATGTGCCAGACAACAATTACCTCTAACAATGGAAAATTGAACCACATCCTCTAACGTTCAATGCCACCACCATAACTGAACACACACCAAGCAATATCGCGGGGATTATCGTTAGCCTGAAAGGGACTGACCATATGATTTCAGTACCCATTCCTGTGAAGGGCTTATGCTAAAGCATTGACTCTCCTGTACCTCAGATGCTCCCTGACCTGTTTTGCTTTTCCAGCGCCACGTTTGGAAGCATATAAATTCATTGGCTACAAGAATGTGTCAAGGGTTAGAAATTCTGCAGGAATAACTCACCTCAACATTTCCAAAGCCTGTTCCCTATTGCTAAGACACATGTTGAATGAGTGTATGATTAAATACTTCCATTTGCCTGTGTGAGTGCAGCTCCACCCCTCATCCACTGACGCTCAGTAGCAGCAATACCTGACATCTACACGGTGCTCTCCAGAAATTTACCAAGTCTCCTTACAACGTACCTCTGAACCCCCGACCATCAAGAAGGACAAGAGAAGCAGATACACGGGACCCCCACTATGTTCGCATTCTTTCCAAGCCATCCACCATCCTTACTGGGAAGTATATTGCCAGTGTCACTGTTTCAAGTTCCCTATCCATCAATAAATGCTGTCCCAATCACATTTCATGACTAAATTAACAAAAAAATATTGTCTAGACCTGTTCAATGCTGGACATTGTTTTTTGGGGTTTTGTGAGCTCAGGCTGGTTGGTCCAGGCAGTACCTTGCTTGTTGTGAACAGCTGAAGGAATATGCTGTTTGAAACAATCTGTCAGTCTCAGAGGCATGGCCTATATACCGAGCATCACAGACACTGGCATTCTCATCCCACCTTGCTGAGTTTGAGATAGACAGAAGCAACTGAAAACGTACTCATATCTGACTGGGACATGTTTAAACACACAGTGATATTGTTGCCATGAAAATGATGATGAGTGGATATTAGCAGGGAGAAAGTGAGGACTTCAAAAAATGTGGTTCTGAAAAAAAAAATCAGACGTTCAGGCAGCATCTGAGGAGCAGGAGAATCGAGTATTAATTAACAATATTAATACAAGGGAAAGTAATTGTATATTTTCAAAGTCCTTGTACTTATTAATAGTTTGGTCTTGGGTGAGGCAATGCGACTCATCATTTCAATGCTACTTAATGTGAGTTTTCATCATATTGTTGTTATAACAGCGTACTGAATAAATGGGTGGATTTTGTGCTTATTGGACAATCTAAAAGTTGGTATTATGAAAGGATTTCGGACCTTCAGTAAAGAGACTTTACTTAATGGCTGTTAATGGTTAGAACAATGCTGCAAACATTTACACAGAGATTTCCAGCTTAAGTCACACACAAGGTCTTTGGGCTGGATCATACTGGCCATCAGTGGAGCTGCACAATTCTGTTTGGATGCTGACATTGTGGGGCTAACATACACTGGATATTGTTTATGAGGGGTTCAATGTAAGATGCCATGTGCTGCAGGAGCCCATCACCTTTATAACACCTTCATTCAGGATCAGGTACAAGGTGCAGAATTACAGAGTTTAGTAGCCACACAAAAGAGATATACTTGCAAGACATGGCTGTTTACAGGTCGTTGTTATAAATATTGAACTGCGTCTGGACCAGCATCATGTGCTAGTCCATTGACCAGTCTGCCCCACACACATCTCCCTGTTGTTCAGGTATGTCTCTAACCAGTCTATTGTGAGGGATTGTGTGAGTAACTGCCCAGCTCCAGTTTGGAAGCTCTCTGGACAGATTTTGGAGATGGCCAGTGTTTTGGAGGTCATGGTGAGGCCAGTAACACTGTGTCTGAATTCAGGCTTTTTCTCAAAGTCATTTCCAACAGCTTTGCTCCCTGCAAGATTGTGTTCACTGATCTGAACATGAATCAGCTGTTTACCTCAGTCACTGAACTGTAATAGTTAGGTGTGCGCTCTGGTATTTCAATTATTGCTCACTTCAATAGTTCTCAACTGAAAAACAATGATGTTTGGTTTATTTTTAAATTTGTAAGAAATAAAGTGATATTAACTCTTCATTGCAGAAAACGTAAAACTGACCTGTTGTACATTTCCCACAGATTAATCAAGCAGCAGTCAGATATTGTCTGGAAAGCAGGATTCTGTGAACAGGACTATATCCCGGGCAACATCACCATCCTCTCTGGTAGGTTCTGTCCCACTGACAGGACACAGCCAGGCAAAGAGGGACAGCGCCTTGGTATATAGTCAATATAGGCTGGCATGGTGGCTCAGTGGTTAGCACTGCTGCCTCATAGAACCAGAGTCCCAGCTTTGAGTCCAGGCTCAGGCAACTGCCTGTGTGGAGTTTGCACATGCTCCCTTTGTCTGCGTGGGTTTCCTCCCACAGTCCAAAGATGTGCAGCTCTGGTGAATTGGCCGTGGTAAACTGGGCATAGTGTTCAGTGCATTAGTCAGAGAGGCGTGTGTTGCTCTTCGGAGGGTTGGTATGAACTGGTTGGGCCGAAGACCCAGTCCCCATACTGTATGGCATCCAATCTAATGATAGTGCTCAGCATTGATGCTGGATCCTGTGGTGGCTAGACTGCTCTGTGGCAGGTTATGGTGAAATCAATAAAAGGGAAACATATAATTGACCACATCGTCACCGATCTGCCTGCTGCAGATACACCTCCCTATTTCATATATCAGGAAGAATGGTCACTGCACAATGGGGAGCAAGGGCTACCTTCACATTTTGCAGACCCTCCTCGCCATGATATGTAGCCCCTTGAGTACTGAATGGGACAGACTTAAACAGATTGAATAATTAATAGTGATGCAGCCATGAGGTGAAGAAGGGCCGCAGCAGAATCATACTCTGCTCATACAGTCTGCAAACTCACAGCCAGACATACACTCCACTGTACAGTAACCATCAGATTAACATAGCTCCCACTGTACAGTAACCATCACGGCCTAACATACTCCCACTGTACAGTAACCACCATGGCCTGACATACCTCCCACAGTACAGTAACCATCACGGCCCGACACCTCCCACTGAACAGTAACCATCACGGCCTAACATACCTCCCACTGTACAGTAACCATCACGGCCCATCATATGTCCCACTCTAGAGGAGTCACCAAGAGCGGCATGGTGGCTCAGTGTTTACCACTGCTACCTCCCCACGCCACGGTCCTGGGTTCGGTTCCAGCCTTGGGCAACTGTCTGTGTAGAGTTTGCACATTCACCCCGTGTCTGCATGGATTTCCTCTCACCAGCCAGGTGAATTGGCCACACTAGATTTTTAAGTGTTTTAGTCAGAGGGAATTGGGTGTGGGTGGGTTACTCTTCGCAGGGTTGATGTGGACTGGTTAGGCCAAAGGGCCTGTTTCCACACTGTAAGGAATCTAATCTACTCTGCAAGGTTCATGTCAGGAATATGATGGAATAATCAATTGTCTGAGTGAGTGCAGCTCCAACAGTACTCTAGTATGGACTTACTAGCAACAGGCAACACACTGTGTGGGGAAGATCATGTTCACAAACTTGATTGAGTGTTTTGAAGAAGTGACAAAATTGATTGAGGAGGGCATGGGGCTGGATGTTGGCCGTTTGGACCTTAGCAAGGCTTTGATATGGTTCCTTATGGCTGGCTCATATAGAAGGTGAAGTGAAATGGGATCAGCGGTCAGTTAGTAAGATGGATAGAGAACTGCTTGGCCATGGAAGACAGAGTAGTGGTGGAACAGTGTTTTTGTGACTGGAGATCTGTACATAGATTGGCGGAGTTGCAGATTGTGAGGATGATTGCCAAGTAATACAGCAGGATACAGGTCAGCTGCAGACTGGACAGAGAAAACACAGATGTAACTTTATTTGGACAATTTTGACGAGATGCATTTTGGAAGGTCTAATGCAGGAGAGGAGTATAAAGTACATATCATTGCGAGGAGGGTCTGCAATATATGAAGGTAGCCCTTGCTCCCCATTGTGCAGTGACCATTCTTCCTGATATATGAAATAGAGAGGTGTATCTGCATCAACATCCGAAGGGACCTTGGTGTACAGCTCCACAGTTCCCTGAAAGTGGTAACATGGGTGGATAGGGTGATCAAGAAGACTGATGGCAAACTTACAGACATGTATCAGAGCATGCAGTATGAAAATTAGCAGGTCATATTGCAGCTTTAGATAAAGTTAGTCCGAGTTACATTTAGAATATTGTGTGCAGTACTGGTTGCCACACGATGTTGAAGTGTTGGAGAGGGTATGGAAAAGGTTTACCAGCATGTTGCCTGGTTTGGAGGGTATTAGCCAGAAGGAGAAATTGAACACACATGAATTGTTTGCACCTGGGCATCATTGGCTATGGGGCTACCTGACAGATATTTACAAAATTATCAGAGGCATAGATAGAAGGACAGTTAGAGGCTTTTTTCCCCCCCCCCCCCCCAGAGTATAAATATCAATTACTCAGGACCGTAGGTTTTAGGTTAAAGGGAGTAAGTTCAGGAGATGTGATAGGTCCATTTTTTTCTTTCTGTTCCAGACGGAATGTGAAAGTGCCTGGAATGCACTGATAGAGGGGAAGAAGCCAATATAGCAAGGTTTAAGAGGCACAAGTATGAGTAAGTAGGGAATAGAATGACATTGAGGGTGTCGGAACAAAAACTTTTGTTTTAACTTTAGAAGGGCATCAGTGCAGTGCGGATTGCTGGGCTGAAGGCCCTGTTCCTGTACTGGACTGCTCTTTAAGACAAGAATTGAGCACGAGAGTGGCGAGATGCTCACTGAATGATTACCGTCTGGGCTGCTCACTCCGTGTTTGTACACATTCAATGCTGCTGCAAGGACACTGTGCTCAGGGACACCCACCCAGCTCATGGGCTGTCTCTCTGGGCCACTCACTCCATGTTTGTGCACACTCACTTTGAACTGAGTTGAATGATCACAGAATTATTGCCTTGCCTTACCCTGCCTTTAGCAGAGTTACCCCTCAGCTAGAGCTACCAGGCTCACCCGTCTGCTGTGTTGTCTTGGTGTTTAGCACAGACACAAATCAAGGAAGCTTGATATCATTGTCCACCGTCAGTCAGAGTGCCCAGCACAGTGAGACAAGGGGAGTCTCAGATCCCAGTCCGGGAGATTGGACACGGTCAGTCAGCTTCTCGTGGTTGTTAGGGTCAGGATCCTTCCCCTGTGAGGGGTGAGGAGTTGAATGTTAGGCTGCCCCATTTCCCTCTTTGTTCTTTGTGCCCTAGGATGGGATGGTTCCTTCCAGAATGTGAGAATTACCAAGAAGGATTAGGGATTTGAAGTAGTTGGTACAGCTGTTACTGCTGGGACAGTTTGGGAAAGGTGTCGAGGTGTTCTGAGTGAGTGAGTGGGCAGCACAGACACCAGGCAGAGTTGGGCAGAGAAGAGATTACAGAGAGACTGAGAGAAAGAGCTGCATTCACTGAAGGTGGAGAACATGAGCCTTGGCGGGGGGTGGGTGCAGTAACAGAGAGAATGAGGGTGAAGTCACGAATTGCAGATGGTGGCCCTTACCCAGGTAGAGGGGAGAAGGTCACTGACCTCCTTCCTACACTGCTGGGTGTTCACCCAGAAGGCTGCACCTCACTGACCCAGGGGTCACCTCAGACCAAGCTGAAAGGGTCTGGTGTCTGCCAGCCCTGGAGGAAGATAATGTTCTTCTCATGCACCATGTCATACACCAGGACCAGGGCTTGGCCACAAAGTGGGGCCCAGTTTTATCCCCTCTGCCATGTCCAGGCCAGTTTCGGATTCACAATCCAAGTGTAAAATGACATTTTAAAGATGGCTCCTGGAAACAGGGATGGTGCATTCTGGGATATCCAGGCAGAGGGCAGTTGTTATGACAAAGGGGAAAATCATCGCGTTAGTGTCAGATGAGAGGAAGACCATGTGGGTGGCAGGAGGGTAGTTAATGAAGCAGATTGGGGATGGTATCATGAGAAAATGCAATTCACCTTGTGGAGAGAAACCCTCCATGAAACTGGACTAAAATGGGACTTGACAAAATCATAAGATGATTTGGCCTCTGTCAAAATAGGGATGAAATATTGGAAGCAACAGACTTGGAGTGGAGAATTATACAGGAGATTTAATCCTCAAAAAGAAGTAACACAATGTTCCAGAATGTTTAAAGGAGCCGGGAAAATCCCCTACATTATTACTACATATCTCCTCACGGATGCAGGGATGATGCCGGAGGACAGGAGAATGGCTAATACTGCAACTTTGTTTAATGTGGACAAGGGACTGACTGAATAGGTCGTGGCTGGAATTCGGAGACAGTGGATAAACGGTCACTGAGGAAGTCCCAGGGACTCCAGGACAGTCGGTCTGGATTTGGTCAAGGAAGATCGTGTGTAATTAATCTGACTGTGCCGGTTTGAGGCAGTAACTTGTAATGCATGGGACTTGCTTGGATTGACGAGAGATCCCATGGCAGGCTGCTTAAAAACAGAAACTATAGGGTCCAAGTGAATGGAGCAAACAACCCGGAGAAGTGCAAGGCAAGGCATTTGGGGACATCAACAATAGAGAGGAATACAATAAATGAGAATATGGTCAGTGTGGGCAATAAATGAAGGTAGCTGGAATCACCAATAATCTCGTTAATGGAGCAAATGGCATCATTTCCACTTTCAGCCAAAGTGCAGAATTTCAGAGCAGGAAGCTCATGCAGGAACTGTATAAATAATGAGTTCAGTTACAGGTTGGGGCTGTGTGCAGTTCTTGTCACCCCATCACATGGAAGGATGGAATTGGACTGGAGAGGGTACAGAGGAGATTCTTCACCCTGTGACAGTGAAAGTGCAGTTGTGAAGAAAGATTGGAATTGAGGATGCTGAGAGGAGAATTGATTGGGGTGCACGTATTGTCAAGGGGCTGTGTAGAAAGGGAGAGAACCCTTTGTTCCTGTTGGAGAGCTCAGTTACCAGTGGCGAATATTTCATGTAATAAATTGAAATATTAGAGAAGTGATGGGGAAAGTTGTTATTTCACGCAGTTTATGGTCGGGATCTGGGAGTCACACAGGAAGTGGAGTATAGGCAGAAACTCTCAAACCATTTTACAAACGTGCCGGGAACCGCACCTGAAGTCCTTCACTGTCTGGGGGAGACAGAACTAAGCTTTAAAAAACAACGTTACATCTTGACCAATGCAGGCAGTGGCCAGAGTCATCTCCTCTATCCTGTGCTATTTTTGAAGGTTTCAAAGGTTAGCAACATCTGATAGGATCAATACGCAGGGATGAGGAGTGAGGGCAGGGACGAGCATGTGTGAATTGATTGGCATCACAATAATACTGATCCCATCCTTTATACACAACGCTACTTCACTGTGTTGGCCTATTTATCCTTCCTTTAGAAATGGGGAAAACCTATGATTATCCCGGTCTGTCGTGGGCACACTGCAGCCCCATCTCCATAATGACAGCTCAATCTGACCTGGTTCACGCTATTTAAAGCTACAATTTCATTGGCCTGGTTGAAAATTTCTCAGCTTTATCCTTGCCCTATTGAAGGCTACTGGCAGTCAACTAATGTTTCTCACTCTCAATTATTGCATATCTTTCTCCTAAAATCATCCTGATCTTTACAATAAAATGATCGCTGCACTCCAAAATCATCCTTACTGACACTGGATCCACTTGCCCCATCTCTTTCCCAAAGACCCGGTCCAACAGCACATGCTCTCTTCGCTGATACATGGATAATTACATCTCCTGCAGTCAGCTCTCCTCCATGCAATCCAGGAATACTTGCCCCATGACCCTTCATCGCCAGTATCCCTGTCTATATCTGGAAACATTAAGTTTCTCAGTATAACTAATCTGTAGTATTGTCAATTCATCTCAATGACCCTGTATGTTTATTCTCTCCATCATTTCTTTGGTTGCTGGCAGACAGACTGGACCTCACAGTTTACTTGTATACGTTTCGTTCAGTACTCCAGCCAAATTCATTCTGTCCTTGGACGGATCCTCTTTCTTTTGGACTCCTTAACGAATGCTAATCTAAACCAATACTTCTACCTTCCATCCTTTCCCTTCTATCATTTGGAATCCTTTCTACCCAACAATATTAAACACCCAGTCCTGACATCCTTGAGCCAGCTCTCGGTGATCAGTACATCAGATTTCCAAACACCAATCTGCATCAGGAACTCCCCACACTCCGAGTATTCATGTCCATGCAGAGTACTTCAGATTAAGGCTTTCTTTCTCACTCCATCTTCCAACTGATAAACTTGCTGTATATTAATAATGCAACTGCCTCTCCCTTATTTTGTGAATCCTGGTAGTCTCCTCTACTATTATTTGTTGTATCCTAAGCACACACCAAAATATTTTCAACCCCCTCAAACCCCCGTAAGGAATTCAGTCCCAGCTCTGTCACGTCAGCCCATCCAGCTTGTACAGTTGCTGCCTTCTCCAGAACCAGTCCAGTGTCCCAGGAATCTGAAGCACTTCCTG